>NW_006399838.1:12920828-12922577 GCF_000299155.1 Elephantulus edwardii | reverse complement strand
CTGTGGTAGATCACTCAGTATAATGCTCTCCAGTCTCTACCAAGTTTACATAGTATTTTTCAAAATCATTGTTCCTGAATTCTGTATAGTGTCCCATGGTGTGAATGTACTACAGTTTCTCAATACATTCTGTTGCGACTGGACATGTGAGCTGTTTCCATGTTCACCACAGAAAGTCTTGAATAACATAAATTATTATCCTTTTGAATAGTAGCTCAAAAGTTGGCAATTCAAATTCACTTTGAGACACGTAAAGATATCACAGTAAAAGACCACAACCTTGAAAAAATGATGCATTAGTTTCACTTTGTGCAGCTAGGAAAGAAATGCAATAGAAATTATTCAAACAATTAAATACCAAAAATATAACTAGGAAATTTCAGGAAGTCGTCCACCTTTCCATTCAAAGAAGGAAAACAAACCAACCAAAACAAATAAATAATAACAAAAAAAATCAAAGAGACACCGAGAAGACATTACTTACCAACATAGTTTATAAGGTGTGTTTTTTCAGTGAACTGGAAACACAGTCAAATGTGTGTTTGTCAGTGAAACAATTATTAACAACGTGAAGAATGAAAGAGTACCCACTAACTTCATTGGTAAATGAAGAATTTTTGATTCCTTCAATCATTTCCACATACTTTGCCAGATGTCAAAAACTGAGTCTGACTAATAACAGACAACTTTTTGAGTGTCAGTATGAAACTCTAGTTCATAGATGAGAAGATATTTCTAAGGAACTATTCTTTTTGCATTGAAATTAATGTAGTTACCTTTACATTATTAATGAGGAAAGGATGTTGATAAATGTTTAACTTGGGATAATTTCTTATAAAAAATCAAACTTAAGTATAATCACTGAGTACACCTATTTATTATTAATTTCAAGAAATTTATAAAACTGTCTAGTATGTTACAGGATTACCTTAAGCTAGTAGACACTTGTTAAGTTATTTTCGCAAGCGAGACAAAGGCTCCAATGCGTAAGAAATGTTATAGGATAATGTTGCTTAATTTTATAAAACATAATGTATAGGAGCTGTGCTTGACTCCACGGCAATCAACAAGAATATGATTGATAGCTTGAAACACAATGTGAATGTACAAATGCAATGCAATTGAAAGATAAACAAGGTATACAAATTTTGTTTGCAAATCAATGTAAAATAAAAATAAAGTGGAGTAGGAGAAAACAAAAAACAAAACAAAACAAAAGGAGCAGATCTTTATTGCAACCTAATCAGATTTGTTTGTTCTTTTGACAGTCCATAATATATATCAGCTATGAAAACTAGGACAGATGCTGGCTGTGGAACAGATTAACATCAACAACTCATGTGCAAGTTCAAACTGAAGCTGAAGAAATTTGAAACAATGCCATAAGAACCAAAATTTTACCTTGAGTCACGTATATTTAAAAAACATTTCAAGAGCTGAGGCCTTGAAAACTAATGAGGAAAGACCAGATGAGCGTTGGGAGAACATAAAAAAATATCATCCATGAAGAATACAAAAGGTTAGAACAGAGGAGGAAGATAAGCCTGAGTTGGGTATCTGAAGAGACTCTGGATATAGCACTAAAATGCTGAGAAACCAAAGCAAAGGGCTGTTGTTGTTGTATGCTGTCGAGTCACCTACAACTCATAGTAATCCTATGTACAACAACTCTAAACCCTGCTCTATCCCTTGCCAATCTTATTGTCTCCAACATGCCTATTCCCATTGACCCCAGTGACAGAATCAATC
>NW_006399838.1:12918615-12919613 GCF_000299155.1 Elephantulus edwardii | reverse complement strand
CAACACACTTACCCGCATTACACCAGCCACTGGATCAATCCACCTCATAGAGAGTCTTCCTCTCTTACGCTGTTCCTCCACCCTCCCAAGAATGACATCCCTCTCTAAGAACTGGTCCCTTCTTGCAACATATCTAAAGTATGTCAGATGAAGCTTCAGAATCCTTGCCTCCAAGGAGCAGCCTGGATTAACCTCTAGGATTAACCTGTTCGCTTTCTTAGCAGTCCATGGTATGTTCAGTAATCTTCTCCAGCACCACAACTCAAAGGTACCAATTTTCCTTCTATCCTCCCTAGTCATTGTCTAGCTCTCTGAATAGAAAATCTTTGCAGCTTTTCTACTTAATAACATGATTTTACTAGGAGGTAAAAACCATAGCAACTAATAAGCAACAATATATATCTACATAATGACTTTTTATTTATACATATATCTATAGGTATGTAACTTCTTAAATGTTTTTGTTCTCAAACCATAATAAAATCACATCCATTTAATTTATTTAACCTCACTTGCTCACTCACTCACTCATTGATGTCTAATTGCGACCCACTCATTGTTGACTCTCCTCTGGGATTGCAAGGCTGTAAGTTACACAGGAGGAGATTTCCCATCTTTGTACCAAAAGCCATTGGTAGATTCTAACTACTAGACAGGCCCAACTCTTGGGTTAACAGTGGTCTATTCCAAGCAGTGCAATAGCTGAGTCATATGGAATTTCTGTGTTCAGCTTTTTGAGGAAGCACCAAATTGCCTTCCAGAGTGGCTACACCATTTTACAATCCCATCAACAATTATGAGTTTCTTTCTCGCCACATCCTCTGCAATATCTACTACTTGCTGCCCTGTTAAACTCCGTCACTGTTACTGGAATGAGATGGTACCTCATTGTGGTTTTCATTTGCATCTCTCTTATTGCCAGTAATTTGGAGCATTTCTTCATGTGTCTGTTTGCTATTTGAACATCTTCCATCTCAGACAAGAGTCTTATAACAAAA
>NW_006399838.1:12915388-12917855 GCF_000299155.1 Elephantulus edwardii | reverse complement strand
AGGATGGGTGTGTCAGAGACAGTGTGATTGGCACAGGATAGAGCAGAGTTTAGGGCTGTTGTTCATAGAATCACTATGAGTCACAAGTGATTTGATGGCACATAACAACAATAACAACACAAGAACAATAAGCATAGAAATATACACACACACACATTCCATTGTGGCTTCAACTGTCATGTATGTTATTGTGATATGTTACATTTTTACTCAACTCAGGGTGACTCATGATCTTGCTTCTTCTTGTTTGAGTTCATCAGTGTGGCCAACTAGTGTGCATTTTTAGAAAACTCCACTTAAAATGCTCAACACAGACTCTAAAATAATATAAATTCCCTAATCTTAAAGCTTTCAGTTCTACATAAATATCAAGAAACATAATGAATGAAAACGATCCTATACATTATGCAGTGCAATTCATAACTGTGATGGAATTTGTCTTATAATACTTTTGGCAGATGGACATCCATCTGCTTCTGTTAGGAAACTTCCTATATGCATTAACTGATCATTCTTTTTAGAAATTACTATAGCTGCTAAAAGGATATAACTAATTCATTGATTTTTATTATAATTTTATTTGCTTTGTCATTGTTTCCATAATACTTTATCTTTAACAGAATGTTATCATGAATGATTTGGAAGTATAAATGATACAGATAAAACACTCTTCTATGAATAACAATTCACTAGAGTTTTTGGATAGATAAGTTGACTTTATATTTGTATTTTACCTAAGGCTACCGATAAAAAAGACATCTTTGGTTTTTATTTAGTAACGGAAAAGTAGTTTTCTTTTAAATTAACATATATTGTTGTTGTGTGCCATCAAGTTGGAACTGACCCATCGCTGACCCTCCAGCAGGTTTTCAGAGGCAGTAAATCAAATGGGAAGAGATTACCCATCCATCTCCCACAGAGTAGCTGGTGGATTTGAATCGCCACCATAAGCCTTCAAAATTGCAGAGTGGGTTCTTACTATTAGGCCATCGGAGCTCGTAGGTGAACATATTGGAATGTGTATAACATATCATGTTGTTGTTGCAGTGTACTGTAGAGTAGGAACTGCCCCCCCTCCCCCACCCCAGTGATTTTTCAGAAGACGTTAATTGCATGGCAGGAGATTGCCCATCTTTCTTCCATGCAGCAGCTGGAGGCCTTGAAGTGTGTGCCATCAGGATTACAATTTAGCTTCTTATGTTACTATAATGTTGTTGTTCTTAAGTGACATCTAGTCATAGATGACTCATAGAGACCCTATGAACGAAAGAACTGAACATTTGCATAACTTCCATCGTTTCTCCAAGTTCATAGTGTTTCCAGAGGCAAGCTATTTGGGAAGTGGATGCTTCCAACCTTGTTATAATCGGGGAGCTCCACCAAACACTGTCCACCATGGGTAACCATTATCCCACTTGACACATAAGTGTCACAATGTACAACATCACAGCACCACGAGTTAACTCTATTAACTAAAAACATGAGGATTCTAGTGAAACAATTTAGGTTCGCTCTGAGCATAGTAAGAAACTGCATTGCAATCCCAAAGGCATGTGGTTCAAATCTATCAGCTGCTCTGTGGGAGAAAGATGGGGAATTTCCTGCCATGTGACTGAACTGTCTCTGAAAATCTGATGAAAGATTAGGTCTGGGTTGGCTCTGACTCAGTGGTACACAACAACAACAATGGCAGCATTATCTTAATGGAGTCACTGGACAGTGCAAACATTTAAGTGCTTGACTATTAAATGAGAAATCTGAAACTACTCAGCTGCACCTTCCAGGAAAGGTCTGACCGTCATAAAGTCACACAACAGCGTATAGGATTGTTCTATATCAGTATCAAACTAAGGCAACGGAATTTAATAGAATATTTGTGAAAATGAAATAAAATTTTGCGTGTCCATTCTACTTATTATGGTGCCAACAGAGAGGAAACTCATATTGAAAGACCTGCAGCAGATTGACAGAGGCCACTCTTGACTTTTGTACAGTAACTTAAAGAAGAAAATTTGATTTCTGGTGGACTTTTTGCTTTGGATACGTATTAATATAATGATATTTGATAAAAATGTTTTTGCATGGAAAATAATAACCATAATACTATGCTAATTATTTGTGTTGATCTCATTCTTTGTCAAAAGAAAAGAAAACAAAAAAATTGAGAGGACTTTCTTTGCCTGGTTGGGAAGAGTAGCATACAAGATTAAAGAAATAAAAAAAGTTGCATGCATTACTTCCTATAACAATCATTGGTCAAAAATAAGGAAAGCATTTGGTAGGACAAATCTTTTGGTTAGCAGATAAGTCATATGCTGATATAGAATGTGGGTTTCTAGTAGTCCACATGGGAAGAATTTGTACTAGAGGACAATAAACAAACTGACCCAATAAGGTAGAGCACTTCTTTTGAATTAAAGGAATGGTGTCACTCTGGAGACTAAGGTGCACCTGATACAGGCTATGG
>NW_006399838.1:12908916-12914900 GCF_000299155.1 Elephantulus edwardii | reverse complement strand
AAATGATATGAATATATGAATATTGACAAAAAGTGTTTCAAAGGACGAAAGGTGTGCAGCCAAGCATCAATACACTAGGCTTGATAGAATAAAGTTTATTCTTTAATAGTGACAAAAATAGTATCAAAAAAAGTATCTGGATGTCTTGTTGATCTCTCAGACAATACAGGTAAGTATAGTAATATTGCAGGAAAGGAACACCGAACGTTTACCTGTGCCGCTCTCAGGGTTACTATGCTAGTGAAGGATATTGAATATATGATTGCAGAGTCAACAAACACGACTTGGACAAACATTTTACTCCTTAGAAATAAGGACAATGAGACTTCCTGGGAGGACGGTGCAGGGTGAGTGTGTTCTTTTTTTCTCCGGTTCAAAGGGTCACTATGAGTCGGAACTGTTTCCAATCCACAGAACCTAACAACAGATCAGGAACTAAAATGTAATGTCACTGCCATAGGTGTGTCAAATACCATAATGGGCTATAGATCACGGACGTTGTTTGGTGGAGCTCCCAGATTGATTCGGGTTTGGAAGCAGGAATAACATCTGCTTCCTAAACCACATGCCTCCGGAAACTCTATGAACTTGGAGAAATGATGAATTATAGAAAGGCTTCAGGCCTTTTGTTCATCTTTTGTACGTACGCACACACACACACACACACACACATTTATAAGTTTTCTCATGTGTACTCAGTCTACATGCTGAACAAATCATTCAAGAAGTTAGACTCTATGAAGAAACATATGGCATCAGAATAGGAGGAGATTGGGGAAGCAGCGGAATGCTGGGCGTTTTGGTTGGTGAGAGCCAATGAGAATGCTTGATTATGGAGGAATGTGGAATGATGGAGCTCATGGAGTTTGAACCATGCTCTGGTTCTTAAATTCCTTTGAGCCTGAGGGCCTGCAGCCATCCAGCTTTGTTTTAATTGTTTTTGGTCAAACATTCTTCTAAGTGGTATAGCACAGGTCTATTTGTTGTACAGAAGTAAATTATGGTTGCTATGAAGCTGAACACTGTGACACTGATGTCAAATGCGATAGTGGTTACCCATGATGGACAGCGTTTGGTGGAGCTCCCCGATTAAAACAAGGTTGGAAGCAGGAATCGTGTCCATTTCTGAAAAACCTTGCCTCTGGAAACCCTATGAACTTGGAGAAACTATGAAAGTTATACAAGTGTTCAGGGCTTTCATTCATAGGGTTGCTATGAGTCACCTATGACTCGACAACACTTAACAATAACAATACCTGTAAAGCTAGTTATGACTACTGAAATGGATTGCCACATCTAAAAGAGGAAGATCCTTAATGAAATGTATTGACACAGTAGTTGCAATAATGGATTCAAACAGAGCCAATAAATTTGAGTATGTAGAAAACGAAGAAATACTCTATTCTGTTGTAGAGATAGTTGTCAGGAAACAAAATCAATCTGACAGAAGTTAACAACAATAGCAAAACGGGTCTGTACTCTACTCTGTATTTAAAACTTTAGATTTAGGTTAGATTGTGGTATATGGAATTATGCAGATGCTAAAACTACGGTACTGGTTTTTAAAATATAAGCAAGGTCACTCATAGTAGGCATGTTTCAACAAAGCTTTTGATTAAAACAGAGTAGACCAAAGGTCTACTGATCTATTTAATAAAAACTCTGTAATAAAACCCCTCTGGATCATAGCAGAAGAGTGTCCTATTAGACATTGCATTTAGTATTAAAAAATGATAATTCATAGCACAGAAAATATTAAAATTAGAAGTGACCCCCAAAATGGATTTAGCATATCAATTATAGTGAATAGTATTTTGTCTTGTTGGCCTTTGTTTTATTTTGACAGCTGATACTCACCTTTTCCACATTCTCCCTACACAGATATTGACACTGGGCCACATCATGGTGATGAGAGCTGTCACTTATTTTTTTTTAAGAGATTTACTATGAATTAACTACATAAAATTCTATCATGCAATCTCTGATTTCATTTCTGTCACCAAGGTTATATTTTCCATCTACTAGTTTTACTTCTTTGCTTATAACTGTTGAATTCCAATCACCAACTATTATTAATACTTCTTGATTGATAAGCAGAGTTAACTCAACTGTAAGTGAAAATAATGTGTATACCTTAATATGTGTGATTTCCGTAATGGCGAGAGAGAAAAGACATCTACTCCAGACCTTGAGGAGGCCTTCTCATGGTCCCTCTTTCCTGGAGGAGGTGCTACAGATCTTGAATATAAATGAGGGAGAATAATGTGTACCCCAAAATTCTACATAATTATTCTGATAATCATTTAATTCATATATATTTTCAAAGGTCTGTAGAAAGTGGCAGCCACTTTCTAAACAACATGCCTCTGGAAACCCTATGAACTTTGATAAATGTCGATAGTTGTGGAGGAGCTTCAAGCCTTTTGTTCATAGAGTTGCTCTGAGTTGTGCTTGACTCAAAGGCAATCAACAACAACAACAACAACATGATGGGCTAGCGGGTAAGGAATGATTGTGCCAAAGTAGAAACAGGCAGTTCCAATCCACTGAGCAGCTCCTTGGGAGAAGGGTGGAAAATCATCCCTGAAACTGTTTATAGCCTCTGAACACTCACTGGAGGACCAGCTGAGAGTTTGTTCTCATTCGACGACCGTGAGGTGAGTTAATGTGTAATATGATAGTTGTTGTTGTTAAGTGTTGTCGAGTTGTAGATGACTCATAATGACCTTAGGAATGAAAGACCTGAACTTTTGTATAACTTTCATCATTTTTCCAATTTCATAGTTTATGTCTATAATTTGTCTTGTCCTTCCACTGATAGCTTCCAGTTTTAGTGAAGAAATCTTACTGTAATCAGATTATACTTTTCTTCCTTTAACTTTTTCTTAGAAAAAATATAGTAAGTTCATTGGGTTTTGTACATGTTTTTGTGCTTTGTAAATTTTTTGTTCCATTATATCAGAGCTCTTGTAGGAAAACCTTTTCTTAGACTAATTTTACTCTGCTAGTTCTGTGCTGTAATCCAAAAGGCACGTGGTTCAAGGCCACCAGCTACTCCATAGAAGAAGGATGGATAATCTCTTCCCATGGAACTAACTGCCTCTAAAAACCCACCAGAGGGTCAACTATGAGTTGGTTCAGACTCGATGGTACACAACAATAACAACTCCTATTTTTAGTCACTTGCAACTATTCCAATTCAAGATATAGCCAAAGATATCACCGTTCTCTTAATAACAGTAGGGATATTTGTGGAATTCTAATCCTTCAGTTACTGATGAAGAGAAACGTAATTCTACTTTCTCTACCAGTTACATCTCAACACAAATAAAACCCTTACTTTAGACAAATAAGCAAATTTTGATATATGGAGAAAAATTTCAAGTTGCGATGGTATTATTTTATTTGGATACATAATTCATGTCAATGGAAGCAACAGGCAAAATAAATAAAGACTATTACAGTGGAGGAGAAACACAGTTTTACACTGAATAAACTGCTACAATAGATTGTTGTTGTTAAGTGCTGTAGAGTCATAGATGACCCAAAGTACCAATTGTTATTGAATCTTCTACCAGCTCTAGAAATTTGTTCATCTTCATATGTAATCCAGTTATTCACAGGTTCTTGTTTGTTTTTGTTATGTGCTGTCCAGTCACCAGTAACTTGTACCAACTTTATGTATAATAGCTCTGAATCCTGCCCTATCATTATATTTGACACACCTATCCCCATTACCCCAGTCAATGAGTCAGTCTAACTCTTTCACGGTATTCCTCTCTTGTACTGTCCTTTTACCCTTCCAAGCATGATGTTCTTCTCCAAGAACTGGCTCCTCGTGGACCATGCAGTGTGTTTCTTTGCTTTGTTCTGAAGACTGCTTCTTGGTCCAAGTGTAGACTTCACAGCATACTTCATGTATTCAATATAACTTCATGCAAGTTATATGTAATTTTCTCATCTCAAATATTTTAACTAATCTGATAATGTTACCTTTGTTCCCAAAATGAAGGGGGGAAAAATCCAGACTCCAGTGATTAGGACAAAGATAAATTTGGAGGAGGATCATTTCATATTTTGGTAGTCTCTCACCCAAATATTTTTAAATAAAATGTAAAAATATACAAGCATATTTGGCAACTACAGGAATAAGTATATTTTTGTGGAAATGAAGTATGAATGTGAATTAATGCAAGTGATCTGAGAGACATTCTTCTGTTTCAATACCTTCTTATTGAAACAGCTATAATTAAATGTAGAAACAAAGAATCAGTGGCCTAGGTGAAGAAACTTATCCTTGCAATTTACAGACAAGAAACACATTTTTACATTTATTTAAACGAATTCATTTCCTAATGAACTTAAACAAAGCATTTAACCTTCCCTTTTAAAAGTAAAAATGACAATCTCTCTCTATAATTGCGTCTTATCCTCTGTAAGGTTTCTTCAGAATTTCATAAGTAGGTAACCTGTTAGTAAAATATTAAGAGATTTATGATAGCTAGTTGATAAGCTAGAAAACTTTTTTCATCAACTGAATCAATGTTTGGGAGGTATGGTAAACAATTGTTAAGGAATTGTACTGTCATCCCAAGGGCAGGTAGTTCAAATCCACCAGCTGCTCTGGTGTAAACTCTGGGAAAAGTCTGGGCAATCTCCTCCCACTTGATTAAAGGAAAACTAGAGCATCAGACTCAATGGTACGTAACAGCAACAAGAATCAATTATTATTTTTATATACTCATTGTGAGTAAATAATCACTTGTATATTAAAGTGACTAAAGATTGGGGAAGACTAGGAAAGACAATATTATGTAGTGAAAACAGAATTAATACTATAATTCAGTTTCTTGTGCAAAAGTGACAGTTAATGCTCCTCATTAGAATTTCCCTATTTTATAATAGAAGACCATCATATTTAATTTTTTATTATTAAGCCATGCTGTTGCTGTTGTTTGCCTTTGAGTCGAGCATGACTCATAGTGACCCTATGAACAAAAGGTTGAAGCCCCTCTACAACTATCGATATTTTTCAGAGTTCAGGGAGGCATGTTCTTTAGGACGTGGGTGACACTTCTGCTTCCATTTAAAATACTGGAATGAAAGAGAAATATTGTCTTCTTGTTTGCAGTTTGAATATAATAGAAATAGTTGACTTTGTATTTATACAGATGAAAATCTATGATAACACAAATGCAGGGTTGGTTTTGACTCTAGTACACAACAACAACAACTGAATATTAGCCTAAAAACCAATATTTTATTTCTTTTAAGGTGGTATTATACAGATATTTGTCATATCTTAGGTAGAAATTTATATATTATCCAAATCATGCCCCAAATAGATTCCATTCCTTTCCTGATTAGGCCTAGAAATAAAGAAAGATGGCTGTTTGGAAATTATTTTATGGAAAGTAAACAAAACTCTTCAAATACAATGCTTATTATACAAAGTGACCTTTAACTACCAACTTAAAATCAACATGGGAAGGGGTTAAACATATGAAAGAATTCTCTATCTATGCAAAATACTCTAAAAATATTGGAGGGATGATAGAAAAAAATAGTACACATGCAACGGATTGAATTTAGTTCAGCAAGATAGAAATAAATAAACCTATGTTTTTGTTTGGAAACGATAGGTGGGTGGTGAGAATAACAGGGTATTTCTTTGAGAACACATAGATGCTTCTTTTTTTTTAAAATTGAGATTTAAATGAAAGTTTATAAAGAACTTGGATTTCCATTCATTCAGTGTTGCACATTTTCTTCCCTGCCTCCCTCTCCCACCCCAGTTCACTTTTCTCTTTGAATTAAAAAGAAAAAAAAAAACTAAACAAAAAACCTTTCATTGTTATACAGCCCCCTTCCCCTTAGTCCACTTTACTATGCAGCTCATATTCTGGGCTCTTATCATGCAAATGATACCTAGTCATATATTCCTTTTAAATGGTTCTCTCCCTCATCTGTTTCAATGTAGTGCA
>NW_006399838.1:12906392-12907616 GCF_000299155.1 Elephantulus edwardii | reverse complement strand
TGGCTGACACAGAAGAATGTGACGAAACATCATATGCTTGAGAGACAACGGTAATGAAAAAGGAAGTTCAAGTCCCTGTGAAGGAACCGGCAAAATTAATGTCCTAGGAATTGATGGAATAACAATTGGCGTATTTCAACAAACAGATGCAGCCCTGCAAATGCTGCCAAGAACCCTTTCCTGGCACAATTTCTTTTTTTTCTGGCATAATTTCTTATATCAAGAAATCTGGAGGACAACAACCTGGCCAACTGACTGGAAGAGAATTATATTTATTTCTATTCCAGAAAAAAAGGTGATCTGACAGAGTGTGGAAATTATCTAACAATAATCACTAATATTACATGCAACCAAGATCCTGCTGGAGATTATCCCAAAATGATTGGAACAGAACATTTACAAAGAACTGAGAGTTGGGCAAACGGGGTTTAGAAAAGGCCATGGCTTTAGGGACATTATAGCCAAGGTCAGATGGATGTTGGCTGAAAGAAGAGATTACCAGGGGAATGTCTAGCTGTGCTTCATTGATGATGCAAAGGCATTTGACTGTGTGGATCATGAAGCTTTGTGGCTAACCTTGAGAAGAATGGGAATCCCAGATTACTTCACTATGCTTCCGTGAAACCTAGGCTTCACCCAGGAAGGAGCTGTCAGAATAAAGTAAGGAAACACTGCATGCGTGGTTCAAAATCTGAAAAGATGTATGTCAGCGATGCATCCTGTCTCCATATTTTTTCAGTCTATATGCAGAATGGATTATTTGGTAAGCTAGACTTTATTGGGTGAATGTGCATCAGGGTTGGAGGAAGAGTCCTCAAACACC
The DNA here is from genome assembly GCF_000299155.1 of Elephantulus edwardii. Classification (NCBI taxonomy): domain Eukaryota; kingdom Metazoa; phylum Chordata; class Mammalia; order Macroscelidea; family Macroscelididae; genus Elephantulus; species Elephantulus edwardii. The sequence goes on along the minus strand of NW_006399838.1, from coordinate 12,906,793 downwards.
TGACCGCAGAGGACCTGAAGTATTTGCTGCAGACCATCAAGGACTGTAGTCTGCAATATGAATTGAAGCTCAAGATTCTCCTCAGTGGATCAGTTGGCAGCATCATGGTAGACAGAGTTTGAGATTATTAACAGCTTTACTTTACTTGGCTCCACAATTAACACTCTTGGTAGCCAGGAAATCAAAAGACAAATTGTATTGGGAAAGTCTGCTGTCAAACACATTTTCAGAATAATAAGGAACAACTATATAAGTATAGAGACTGAGGTGTGCATGATCCAAGTACAGTCTTTGCAATTACTAGCTCTGAATCAGAGAGCTGGACAATGACTAAGGACAATAGAAGAAAAATAGATGCCTCTGAGTTGTGCTGTTGGAGACTAGTATTGGAGATATCACAG
>NW_006399838.1:12905272-12905960 GCF_000299155.1 Elephantulus edwardii | reverse complement strand
TCTAACAAATCCATAACATGCTACATGCTATTATTCTTTTTTTTTTTTTTTGCTATTATTCTTAAAGTAAGCTATTTTTCAACTTGTACTCTCTTCCCTTTTAAACATTCTGTGGATTTCAGGCATTGTTTCATTATTTCTTGAAACATCTTATGGGGTGAATACTGTTACCTCAATACTACAAAAAGGACATCAAGATGAGAGAAGATGTTGATAGATCTAACCAGATAACCAGGCATGAGCTAACCTGTACTAACACCAAATCCACTGGCTTTAAAAACAACATAGCATTACTTTATAAAAATTTAATTAAGTACAACTTAATCACAGATTATTTATTAATGCATTATGTGGATGGATATATGTACTTGTGATTCGATCTAAAATGTGAGCTGTTTGAGATTCATACTCATTCGTTTCTTTTTACGTATTCACTCTGCTTAATGTGGGATTTTGAATAAGGTTAAAATGATTGTTAATTCAACATTGTTTAATTTCATTAACTATATTTATTTTTCATTATTCTCTAGGTCTTATACTATAGGGAATTTTTCTTTACAAAATTACATACTAAGTACATTTTAAAAGAATCCCAGACAATAAATACATTCATTATATGTTCCTTTGTAGTTTGATATCTTAATTATAGTATTATAATACATTTTACTTTTAGGAATCATATTTATAT
>NW_006399838.1:12903886-12904540 GCF_000299155.1 Elephantulus edwardii | reverse complement strand
CCGATTTTGAACATGGAAATAAAATGATAGCTGGAATCCTGGGGCCCTTTAACATACAATTGTCTCTCTGTAACTTTTCCCAATAAAAGGTAAAAGAGAGACTTATTTGGTTTTTTCCTCAGGCGGAGCTCACTTTTATATTCCTTTGATTCTTGTATAGCTATGTATCTAAGATTTTTCTGCTTCCTTTCAAATGCATTAAATTATTGTTAAATAACTTAGGTAAAGTGCAGCTATATGCCAAAAGCAATATGTATGAAAATCAATGTGATAGGAAAGAAAAAGGCTATATAGATATAGGTTAAGTTGTTATAGGTTTAATAATAAAAAGGAAAGAAAGTAAAGAAAGTTTAAATGTGTAATAAAGAATTTTTCATAAATTGGAATTAACAACACAAGACAAAAACTATACTGCATATAAATGATAGTGTTACTTCATACAATGAAAATAAGGTGGGATTGCATGGTCCAAATAGATTGCATGTATATACTTAAAATATCAAAATTTTTCTTACTCCTAGTGAAACCTATGCAGACTATGTACTAGCTAGAGGAACAAATTTACTCGTCCTAAGGATTCTCGCCACTGGACCAATTGGCAGCATCAGAATGGACAGCGAAGAGATTGAGATTGTCCACAGCTTCAGTTCGCTC
>NW_006399838.1:12901984-12903226 GCF_000299155.1 Elephantulus edwardii | reverse complement strand
ATTAATATCTTTATGCGCTATTTTCTTTAAGATGCCGCTTTCAATTCTAATATCTAAATTCTTTTCTGAGAAGGGTAGATGTGGGATCATTTGGCTTTGTTTATGGTCCTGACTCCTTTCTTCATGAATTTTACTTAATTAAGAAGGATTGAGCCCCACAGGACAGTAGAGAAAATGAAGATGGAAGAGTGGTGAGAGGAACTCGGCACCCTGTCAGAGGTCTGAAATTTTACTATCAATCTTAAGTATCTGTGTGATACTTAACATCTCAAAGGCCAAGAAAAGGCTAAACAAAAATCTCAATTTGTCTACTTTTGAAGATTTAGTAGTAAAAGAGAACAGTACCCAGACAAAATTTCCCAACTTTCAGAAAGCACTTGATAAGAAGAAAAAAAAATACATTTCTCACTCTCCCCGTTAGTTTATTGTTGTAGCTGTTCAGGTAGTTACACAAAAAAATTAGAAACAAAGTAGAAAATAGTCAACTTGGAACATCTGCAATTGATACATCATATATTGTACAAAATTCTCTCATTCTATCTCCTGACTAATTTACATCACCAAGTCTGTATTTTCCAGCTGCTGATTCTTCTTCTTCCCAGCTTGAAGGAAATAATTTAAAATAATTTACAATACAAACTGAAATTACAGATATGAAAAGATAAACGGAAAGAGATAAGAGAAAATCAGTAATTAATTTATAGAAAACCACTCTCTAAGTGTAGCAAAGATCTGAGTTCATAGCCTGAAAGTATTGGTCATTATTCAGGATAAATGGATGAGAAAATTTATCCAAAGAGGGCAAACTCCTTGGTGAAAATGTTGTCTTCTAAATTTGTACAGTAAAGATATTACACGTTTTCAGATAGAAAGAATAAAAGTATCCAACAGCTTTTGCCGATCTGTAGCATCACAGCTTGAATATTATCCATCCACAATATTTAGGGGAAAAAGAAAGATATTTAGGGATATGTACAGCCTAAAAAAAAGAAGCAACAAAATACCAGAAGACATGGATTTCAAAGCAAAGATTCAGTGATCCATATCTACTTATGTTTAAGGTAAGATTACAATAGGAATGTGTAAACTGTGTGCATGCAGGTTCACAATTAGTTAAGGTGTGCCATGGAAGGATAATTTGTCTTTTAAAATATCCAAATTCTAAACACTTAACTATCTTTCATTTCAGTAATTTTCTCTTCTTTTATTTAGTTATATTATTAATTTTTTTTGCTCTTAAAT
>NW_006399838.1:12898483-12900649 GCF_000299155.1 Elephantulus edwardii | reverse complement strand
CTAAAATCCGCTCTGTCCTGTGCCAATCTCACTGTCTCTGATACACCCACCCCGATTACCCCAGTCACTGAATCAATCCACCCCATAGAGGGTCTTCCCCTCTTGTGCCTGCCCTCCACCCTCCCAAGCATGATGTCCCTCTCCAAGGACCGGTCTCTCCTTAAAACATGACCAAAATATGTCAGATGAAGCCTCAGAATCCTTGCCTCCAAGGAGCAGAATGATGCTGGCAAAGTAAAAAATCAATCTCCAGAAAACGAAAGTCAAACCCACATCATACATAAAAACCAACTCTGGGGAGCTCTGGTGGCCTAGTGGCAAGAAGCTGCACTGCAATCCCAGAGATGTGCGGTTCAAATCCACCAGATGCTCTGCCAGAGAAGGAGGGGCCATCACCTCCTGAACCAGTCAGATCCAATTTGATGGTATACACACACAGAAAATAATAAAATAATATTTTTTTTAAAAAAAACAACTCAAGGTGGATCAAAGACCTAGATGTTGAAAACAAAGAGTATAAAAGCCATGAGACAAAAACTAGGATAAACTTTAGAACCCTTAGTCTACAGCGAGGACAGATTACCAAGCATAATGTAAAACCTAATAACCAGTAGAAAATAAAATAAATTAATGGGACTTTGTAAAAATCAATTCCTTATGCATCTCAAAGAACTTCTCTACAAGAGTAAAAAGAAAACCCAGAGACCAGGAAAAATATTTGGCAATGAAATATGTGATAAAGGACTCATATCTAACATTTATAGAATACTCCAGCACCTTGCCAATAAAAAGGTAAATAACTCAATTGCAAAATATATATGAACATATATATAATATATATGAAGAAAACATATGAACAGATATTTCACAAAGAAGAAATTCTGATGATAAACACCTGAAGAAATATTCTAAGTAACCAAGCCAAAGAGATACAAATCAAAACAACTATGAAATATAATCTCATCCCAGCAGCAATAGAAAGTTCAAGAAGTCAACAAACAAAAAGCTAGCTCGAGGGACTGGAAAATTTATTCACTACTGGTGGGAAAGTGAAATGGTATAACCACTATGGAAAGTGGCCTGGCACTTTCTCAAAAACTTGGAAATAGTAAATAGTAATACCATTTGACTCAGCTATGACATTCCTGGGAATTTACCCTAAAACAAAAGGAGTCACAGGTCAAAAGAAACAGAGGACACCTGTGTGTAATGCCACAAAGAAAACAGAGCAGTCCTGTGTTTATTGCTGCATTATTCACAACAGCGAAAACACAGAGCAACTTAACTGCTCACCACAAATGGACAGAAAAACTGTGGTACATTCACACAATGGATTATCACACAGTATTGAAAACCAACGAGCTTTTAAAACAGTATAAAATGTGAGTGAGCCTGAAGCCTTGAAGCTGAGTGAAGTAGCTGAGTCACAAAAGGACATATACTATGTAACAGCACTATTATAAAATAGGACTGATACTGAGGGTTAGGAAGTAAACAGAAAGAGTGTTTAGATAATGAATACTGCACTGGAACAGATACATTTCTTATATGTATCCATATACTTCTTAGAGAGCATAAAACGGAACATGGGGAACTGGGATATAAGGGTCTTTCTGAAAGGGCCAGAGGGAGAGAGAATAGCACAGCCCCTCACTGCACCAGAACAGAAAGCAGATAGGGAGCCTACAGCCCAGCCCCATGACACCTCTACAACCACATCAGCATCAAGAAGTTCATTTATTTGATGTTGACTCTCAGACTTTACTCACAGTCTTGGTACCAAGTAAAGGAAAGTAACTTAGAGTGTGGGGGAGGTAAACAATATCTCTCAGTACAAGTCCAGGTTTAATGCAGCATCCCAAACCAGAGTAAAAGTGAAATACAATTCCTCAGTTAGTAAAACTCCTGGTTTCAGTACAACAGTCAAATTCAAATCATCCAGCGGGGTTTGCCTTGGCGTAAGTTTCTCCTTCAAGCATCCTACAAAATCAGTACCTTTGAATTGTGGTTTTTATCTCAGCAATCCTCTGGTTATACCTTGCCACAGTTTATGAAAACCTTAGGTGTTTGCCACAGAAGGCCAAGGACTATAGTTTTTAATATAGACTGAAGCTCAAGATATAGAAGACAAAGATTCTCACAACTTGGCCAATTGGCAGCAACATG
>NW_006399838.1:12876806-12898013 GCF_000299155.1 Elephantulus edwardii | reverse complement strand
TTATCTTTACTTACAATCACAAGACATTATATAAATGCTAATTAACAATGTAGAACATGAGGTGCATTAAAAAGGGAAGTACGGGAGAGATTATCAGAAGAGGGAAGGAACTATGCAACAATGTATGAATGATATGTCAGCATTTGGTAAATTTTTATTAAAATTACAATTTAAGAAGAAAAGTAGATCAGCAAAAGAGAGCAAGACACTAAACGAGAGTCTCACCATGATGACTGACAATAGACTCGAGCATAGCAGAGAGTGCAGGAATAGTGAAAGGTAGGACAAGGTATACATCTGCTGCTCGCAGAGATGGTATGAGATCCAGTGAACTTGTTAAAACAACAATATATCTAATATCTGTGTGTGTGTGTGTGTGTGTGTATATATATATATGGTGTGTGTGTGTGTGTGTGTGTGAGAGAGAGAGAGAGAGAGAGAGAGACTGCATGTGTGTTTTACAGTTGGAAACAACATCATGAGAATGGAGGAAAGAACGACCTTCTCAAGCACTCCATCATGCTACGTGGATCCAAAATCAACACATTTGGCCTAGCAGTCAAGATGTGTTGTGTTGGGAAAATCTCCTCTCAGGCATCAGACCCCTTCACAGTCTTAAAGAGTGATGATGTTGATTTAGAGACTATCCTGCCTCTGATTCAATTACTTGTTCTGCTTCTGAAAGCTGAACAACAAATAAAGATGGCAGAAGAAGAACCGTTGCCTTTGAATTGTGATATTGGAGAATAGTAATAAATAACCTATTGATTTCTGGGGGGAAAAACACAAAACGGATGTGATTTGGAAAATTGCAACTAGGGTGCTCCTTCTGGGCAAGGATGGTGAAACTTGGTCTCACATATTTTTTGCATCTGTCCTTGAGAAGGGACATCATGCTGGGGACAATAGAAATTCGGTTAAAAAGAAAAAGATCCTGAACCTGATAGACTGGCACAGACTGTAATTAACGATTAGCCTGAGTATATCAGAGATGTTGAGGATGGTACAGGATGAGGCGGGATTCAGAATGATTACTAACAGATACACTATGAGTCGTAGTTGAGGGCACTGAAATACAATTACATATGTATGTGTACACACACATACTGCATGTATAAATGTTTATGTGTGTGTTTATATGTATCTATGCATCTATTTATCTATATCTAACTCTCCAACAGAGGTTCAGGGTTTCAGAGGCTATAAATTATACGAAAGGAGATTTCCCATATTTTATTTTATATACACACACACACACACACACACACACACACACACACACTCCCTGTGCATAGTGAAGCTACTACTACACATGAATTAAAACATAAGTCATAAACACTTGCTCCTTTGGGTAAAGTAAAATAATTTATTTTTTATTAAGAACCTTTGGAAGCAGGAGTGACATCCACTTCCTAAAGGGCTTGCCTCTGGAAACCCTATTGAACAGTGCTCAGGCCTTTCGTTCATAGGGTCGCTATGAGTCGTCTACAGCTTGATGGCACCTAACAACAACAACATTAAGAAACTAGATAATGAAAAGAAACAAAATAACAACCATGAAATAGAAACCTTAGGAAAATAATGTGTAACATATGATTTGATAAGAAGTGGAAAACGAATTTGCTCTGCAAACTTCCAACTAAATTATAAAAAGAAAATGTTTTAAAAAAGAATTTTAAGTGGAAGCAAAAAACAAAACTACTTCTTATATAGCATAGAAATAGCATAATTATACCTTTAATTTCTCTAATACTTCTGTTTGGGACATAGCTGAATACTCAGCACTTCTTTCTCTGATCTTAGTCACTGAGAGTTATGACAAATATTAAGAGTTAAAGGACATCCACTTCTCCAGACTTTCAAGACTTCCCAAAACTCCTGACCAAGTTGCAAACTTGGCAATTCCTAAGATACTTCGGCTTTGGAACTGCTGACCATAATAAATCTGTAGGGTGTTATCAAATGCCATGACGAGCCTGAACAAGATTGGATTGACACAGTGACTGCAAGAATGGGCTTACACATCGTGGAGTTTGTGAGTCTGACACAAGATTGGGCAAGGTTTGGATTTGTTGTGCATGGTTCCCTTTGAGTGAGAGCCGACCAGGTAAGCATCTAACTACTCTCTCCGATATTGATTGATGTTTCCATAATTAGAGAGGCCACAGAGATTTATGGGAGTCTTTTACTGTGATTTCCTAGGTAAGAGTAACTGACTTTCAGTGCTAAGTTATTTGATGTGAAGTGATCTTTACAGACTCAAAAGATATTTCATTAGCACTAAGCTTTACAACTGCTCTGGAGTTCTGTTAAATTAGAAATATTTTTACAAGAAACGCTTCATTCTCATATCATTAGTTTGATGTTTTCAGCTTGAGATTTACCAGTCCTTGGTAGATGTCCATAAGTTCTTGTTTGTATTATTAAGTCTTTAAATCTATCCTCTTTCACAAACACTGTATCGACAATTTTTAAAACATTTGTAAATACAACTTTAATGTTTCCTTTTCTTGTATTATACTAGTTTATTTACATAATTCATATACATTGCACTTCACACCAGATTCTTCCAATGTCCCTCACCCTCTCACCCATCAAGTTAACTCTATGAATAATCACTCACACACACACACACACACACACACACACATCCTCATTCCTCTGCTCCCAACCCCCTCCCACCCCCCTTTGGATTCTTATACTCATTCTACAATATAGGTTTTATACAATATTTGTCCTTGTGGGACTGAGTTCGCTCAGCACAAGGCTCTCCAGTCCCTCCCAAGTTAGGCAATAACTTAAAAAATCATTGCTCCTGTGTGCTTCCAGAAATGCACAATCTGAAGAGAATAAAATTGATGAATGGGGATTTCTAAAGATTAAATCGCTGTGTGTATAAAAAACTTTTTCAACAGGATGAAAAGAAAACCTCCTGACTGGGAATAAACATTTGGTAATACCATCTCAAACAAGAGTCTCATAATGAAACCTTACAGAATACCCTGTGCCTTGAGAAGAAAAAAGATTGATAATGGAATTAATTACAAAGTGGACAAAAGACGTGGAAAGATTTTTCACAGGGAAATATATTCAAATGGCAAACAGACACATGAAGAAATGCTCCAAATCACTGGCAATATTAGAGATGCAAATCAAAACCACAAAGAGATACTATCTAACTCCGATAACTAATTACCATTGATCTATACCTATTACTACACCATCATTTTGAGTCATCATTAAATCTTTCCCATTCTCTTTCCTTTCCCCTGATATATACCCACTTACCTCTAGTCTTTTTCTAGTGATTTTCACATTATTTTTCCATCCTTTTCCCCCTTTCTCTTTGGACATTTATCTACATCTTACTAGTTAGCCTTCTATTTTACAGTAATAATCTATGCAATGTTAGTCTTTGTGAGATTGAATTAGCTCATTCACCATAATGTTGTCTAGATTCTCCCACATTACATAGTATTTTACAAAATTGTTGTTATTTAATGCCTTGTAGTATTCCATTCTGTGAGTGTGCCACAATTTCTTAATCCACTCATTTGTTGATGGGCATTTGTGCTGTTTCTATACTCTTGCTACTATGAACATAGGTGTACCTGTTTCCCTTCATGTCTCAGTTCGAATTTGCCTGAGTTTATTCCTAGCAATGAAATAGCTGGGTCATATAGGATTTCTTTGTTCAGCTTTTTGAGGAAACACCAGAGTGCGTTTCAGAATAGTTGCATCATTTACAGTCTCACGAGCATTGCATGAGAGTATCAGTCTTCTCATATCCTCTCCAATAGTCATTGCTTGCTGTCCTGTTATTTTTTGCTACTGATACTGAGGTGAGATGATGTCTCATTGTTTTGATTTGTAGTGTTTGACTGCATGTGATTTTGAGCATTTTCTCAAGTCAGTAAATCTTTATGGAAACAGACTGCCACAACTTTATCCTGCCACATTTCCCCTCTATATAAGGCTTATTTGTTCCAGCTGCAGACCTTTTGTTTAGTAGCTGAATATTTAAACTCTGTGTCCCCCTAAAAAAATCTGGTGGGATTACCTAAAAATGAAGAGTTAAGTGTGCAATACATATACACTAATATACAGTGAAAATCTGAAATATATATCGTTTAGTACCTAATAATCCTTAGGAAAACTGGTTGTGGAATTAGAACTTTGAAAAATGGCTTTTCTATTCATTGCATTAACCCTCTGGGAGAAGGGGTGTGTGGCATGGTCTCCAGCTATTTCAACAGCAGATTCATTATCGTCTTACAAATCATCAACAGCTGTGGCATAATATAAGAAAGAGCATTTTCCACACTGAACATAAAGATGAAGAGGCTGTGGCAAAAGTGTAGCCTGACAGAACCCGGGAGATGGAGCCAAAGTTGAACCCTGAAGATAGAGCCGAAATTTAACGGTATACTTCTGGATAACTGATTGAAGAGCTGACTTGAGACTGCTATTAGACAAAGCTTGCTGGATGATTTAAGAGACCAGAAGTTTATTTATGCTACTGAAGTGAACTTAGTTTTCACTTGCTGACTGATAAGCGGTCTGAATTAATTGAGGAATTGTGTTTTGCTCATAGTCTGGCTTTACCCTGCTGTTTCCAAAATCTAAACTTTCACTATATGATATCTTTCATCTCCTCTACCCCTAAACTACTTCCCTAATAAACCTTACAACTGTAAGTAAAATCTGTGCGTCAATTTGCAATGCATATTGGAACCAAGAATTCCTAGGGATGGGAGAAGAAGCATGAGGATGACATGGATGAACACGTAGCTATTTGTTTGGTACTGTTATCTCATCTGTACCCTCCTACTATGGTCTGCACCCACGAATGGCAGCCTGTTCCCATCCACGGAGCTCTACACCTGTACTTCCTGGACCTGCTCAGAGTGCTAACCTCACCAGGAAGCAGAGACAAAAGAAGAGGACAACAGTGGCTAGAGGCTGGAGCTATCATAACGGAGGTAGTTGGATGAAGGGCAGAGGGAGATGCTGATGGAGTGGGGTATAGCAAGGAGAGGGAACAGTGGGGGATGCTAGCAAGGTGGAGAAGGAGTGTGGGACTAAAGCACATGTGTCAAAGGGGGAGGTGAGACCAACACCTACGACTGTTTGCTATATAAAGGAGAGAGTCTCACAACTGCTAATTCAGGCAAAGTAATTGTCTGTTAGATATTGTTCTATAGCTAAGTATCCAAATTTACACAGAAGAGGAATAAGGCTTGACCATCCACTTTGGGAATAACAGGCCTTAAAAAACACCTTATGTACAATAGAGAACACTTATATTTCAGTAGCAGGTATGGGACTAGAGGTTGTTCCTCATATTGGGAATCATAAAGGAGGAGGAAGACCTGCAAACAGACGTTAGTGATGGGAACATGGAATGGGAGAAGTATAAATATAAGAAAATTATATTTTGTTAAGGAAAAAGATGGTGCAGAAATATTGCCAAACTGGGCATTAGCAAAATGAGATGAATTGGCATGGGATATTTTGAATCAGAGAGTCACATGACCTAGTACTCAGAAATGATAAGGTGAGAAAAAAATAGGGTCACATGTATAGTTAAAAAAATCACTTCTAGATCCCTCTTGAAATATAAAGTTGAGAGCAATTGAATAATATCCATACACATATAAGGAAAATCTGTTAATAACACTATTTTTCAAATATATATGCCAACAAGCAGAGCCAAAGAGGAAGAAATAGAAAATTAGGTGATGAGGACAGTTCCTCTTTACTAAGCAGGTGGAAGTCAGACCCGGGCCTCCTGACATTATCACTATTCCTTTTACATTGGCTAATGTGTGCCTGATCCAGGCTGTAGTTTTTGTAATTACTTGCTATGCATCAGAAAGCTGGACTAAGACTAGGGATTATATAAGATTTGATGTCTTTGAGCTCTGGTACTGGAGAACAGCACCATGGACTGCAAGGAGAAAAAACAGGTTCTTACCCTAGAGAGGGTAAGACCAAGCTGCTCCTTGGACGCAAGGATTCTGAAGCTTCATCTGACATAATTTGGATACGTTTCAAGGAAGACCAGTCCTTGGAGAAAGACACCATGCTTGGGAGGCTGGAGGGACAGCATGAGAGAGGAAGACCCTCGATGAGAAGGATTGATTCAGTGACTGTGGTAATGGGGGTAGGTATGTCAAAGACAGTAAGATTGGCCGAGGATAGAACAGGGTTTAGGGCTACTGTACATAGGGTTACTATGAGTTGCAGGTGACTCAGCATCACATAACAACAACATTGAAAAATCCAGGAAGCATTAAAAGAAGATGGAAGGAATTTACTAAGTCACGGTACCAGAAAGAATTGGCTGACAGAGAAGAATTTCAAGAAACACATATAATCAAGGGTCAATGGTTATGAAAAAAAGATCAGGCTGCTATGCAGGATTTGGCTAAAAAATAAAGCCCCGGGAATTGATGGAATACTAGTTGACATATTTCAATAAATAGATGCTATGTTGTAAGTGCTCACCAGGTTGTGCCAAGATATCTGGAAGACAACTTGCTGGCCAACTGACTTTAAGAGATCCATTCCAAAGAAAATGGTGACCCAACAGGGCGGATATTATTGTACAACATCATTTATATCACAGCAAAGCAAAATCCTCCTGAATATCCAGAAATGACTAAAACAGTACATTGACAGAAAACTACCAGTAATATGAGATGGGTTTAGAAGAGGTCATAGCACTAGTGACATTATCACCAGTGTCAGATGGATCTTGGCAGAAAGGAAAGAGTATCAAAGGAATGCCTTTCTGTGTTTCATTGACTATGTAAAGCCATTTGACTGTGTAGATCCCAGCAAATTGTGGTTGACCATGAGGAAAATGGGATTCCCAGACCACTTGATATGTTTATGTGAAACCTATACTTGGACCAGAACAGAGCAGAGAAACACTGCGTGGTTCAAAACTGGGAAGGATGTGAGTCAGGGATGCCTCCTGTCTCCACACCTTTCATCTATACCCAGAAAAGATCATGTGGAAGGCTGGGCTTTATGGCGAGGAATGTGGCATAAGGATTAGAGGAAGACTCATTAACAACCTACATTATGCAGATGACACAACTTTGCTGGCTAAAACTGAGGAGGTTCTTAAGCACTTGGTGCAGGTCAAAGATTGTATTTGTCAATATGGATTCAAACTCAACATCAAATAGATAAAGACTGTAACCACAGGGCCAATTGGCAGCACTATGATAGATGGAGAAGAAATTGAAATAGTTAATAGTTACAGCTTGCTCAGCTCCACAATCAACACTCTTGGTACCAGCAATCAGGAAATCAAAAGAAGAATTAAGTATTAAGTAAAAAATTCTGCTTTCAGGGACCTCTCCAAAGAACTGAGAAGCACTGATGTCAGTCTATAGAGTAAAGTGTGCCTGATTCATGTCATGGTTTTTGCAATGAATTACAACGCATCAGAGAGCTGAACAATGTCCATGGATGACAAGAAGAATTGATGCCTTTGAGTTGTGCTGTTGGAGAAGAGTCTTGAACATACCATGGATTGCCATGAAACAAATAAATCTCTCTTGGAGACAGTGAAACCACATTTCTCCTAGGAGGCTAGGATTTTGAAGCACCAACTCACATATTTTTGGGCATGTGGCAAGGAGGGACTGATTTTTAGAGAAAGACATCATGCTCAGAAAGATGGAGAGACAGCACAGAAGAGGAAGACCTGAGATGAGATTGATTGATACAGTAAGGAGGGAAATGGAGGTAGGTGTGTCGGAGGCAGTGAGACTGGCTCAGAGCAGGGTAGGCTGTAGAACTGTTGTACTTTGGGTCGCTATGAGTCATATGACTCAAGGGCATATAAAAAAAAAGACATACTTGAAAATATAGTTTTATAATTGTATTCTTAATGTTGTGTTGTTATGTGCCGTCGAGTCAAACTCTGCTCTGTCCTGTGCCAATCGCACTGTCTCTGACACTCCCATCCCAATTATCCCAGTCACTGAATCAATCCACCTCATAGAGGGCCTTCCTCTCCTGCGCCATCCCTCCACCCTCCCAAGCATGATGTCCCTCTCTAAGGACAGGTCTCTCCTCACAACATGTCCAAAGTATGTTAGACAGAGCCTCAGAATCCTTGCCTCCAAGGAGCCACCCGGTTTAACCCTTTCCATGACAAATCTGTTTGTTTTCCTAGCAGTCCATAGTATTCTCAATACTCTTCTCCAGCACCACAGCTCAAAGGCATCAATTCTCCTTCTATCCTCCTTGGTCATTGTCCAACTCTCTGATGCATAACAAGTGATTGCGAAGACCATGGCCTGTATCAGACGCACCTTAGTCTCCAGAGAGACACCATTGCTCTTCAGTACTTTGGAGAGGTCCCTAACAGCAGACTTTCCCATGGCAATGTGCCTTTTAATTTCCTGGCTGCTGGTGCCAAGACTATTGGCTATGGAGCCAAGCAAACTAAAGCTGTGTAAAATCTCAATCTCTTCACCATCCATCCTGATGCTGTTACTATTAGAATGCAAAAATCTTTTATTTCACTCAAAATTCCTTCAGAAGCTATTATTGAAGCACTCTCTATAATGAGAAATTATTTGAAGCATAGTACTTTTTTCCTTATTTTTCAATTGACAAATTTATTAGCAATGTCTGGGCTCTATGAGGAAAAGTGTGGCATCAGGATAGGGGGAAGATTCATCAACAATCTGCGTTATGCAGATGACACAACCCTGCTTGCTGAAACTGAGGAGGACCTCATGCACTTGCTGCACAGGGTCAAGGGCTGCAGCCTCCAATATGGATTGAGGCTGAATGTCAAGAAGACAAAGATTCTCACCACTGGACCAATTGGCAGCTTCAGGATGGATGGTGAAGAGACTGAGATTGTTCACATATTTAGTTAGCTTGGCTCCACAGTCCACTCTTGACACCAGAAGCCAGGAAATTAAAAGACGTGGGTGGGTGGGGAGAAAAGTGCAACAAATAATGAATGGAATTCCAAAATCTCTGTAGCTGTTCACTGAAATTAATAGGAATAATAATAACAAATTTTTTTTTTAAAAAAAGACGTATTGCTAAGGGAAAGTCTGCTGTTAGGGACCTCTCTAAAGTACTGAAGAGCAATGGTGTCACTCTAGAGACTAAGGTGTACCTGATAAAGGCCCGGACTTTGCAATCACTTGCTATGCATCAGAGAGTTGGACAATGACTAGGGAGGATAGAAGGAGAATTGATGTGTTTGAGCTATGGTCCTGGAGAAGAGTATTGAATGTACTATGGACTGGTAAGAACACAAACAGGTTCATCCTGGAGAGGGTTAAACCAGGCTGCTTCTTGGAGGCAAGGATTCTGAGGCTCTGTCCAACATACTTTGGACATGTTGTAAGGAGGGACCAGTCCTTGGAGAGGGACATCACGCTTGGTAGGGTGTAGGGACAATGCAGGAGGGGAAGAACCTCTATGAGATGGATTGATTCAGCGACTGGAGTAATGGGGGTGGGGGTGGAAGAGACAGTGCGATTGGCATAGGATAGAGCAGAGTTTAGGGCTGTTGTACATAGGGTCGCTATGAGTCACAGGTGTTTCGATGGCACATAACAACAACAACAACAACAATACTCAAAAAGGGTTTTAAAAGTTTTTATTCTCATGCATTGTTGTGTCTTATCAATTCTGTATGTGTAAGGCAAGAATTTTTTTATAATAATGTGTGGGAGCTCTGGTGGCCTAGTGGTAAGAAGCTGTGCTGCAATCCCAAATGCATGTAGTTGGAATCCGTCCACTGCTCTGTGGGGAAAGGATGAACAATTTTCTCCCAAGCTATTAACTGCCTCTGAAAACCCTCTGGAGGGTCAGCTATGGGTCGGTTCTGATTCGATGGTAGCCAGTAACAACAGCAACCCTACAGAGTAAACTTCATACAAAATCATAGTATTCAACGACGTACTAGAAATGTTCTTGAGTTTCAGAGTATTGCTCCTAACAACTAGAGTGAATCAAACAACTTAGCACACTTAGACAGAAGAAAAATCTTTTTTCAAATTTTCCTTTTTTAAAGTATTTACCAGTTTATTTTCTTCCCACTGATTTGTTCTTAAACTAACCTCAATACTAAACATACATTTTTTTTCCTACTGGTTGCCATGACATATTGCATCTGAACTCAGAGTTCAATATGTTGGTTTCAGTTAAGTTAATTAGAATTTTAAGAACACAGCTTTGGAGGAGGTTTGGAAAAAATTCAACATAGAGCGTAGGCTGTTGTGTGTTTTATCCCAGTACGTGCATTTTAAATGACTCTTTATAATTGAAATGCTGGCTTTATTTCACATAGAAATGCTTGATATTTATGTATTATCAGTTCAATTATAAACAAGCCATGGTCAAATGATATTAATGATATCTAATCCTTTACTTTTGTATTTTGTCTATTGATTAGATATAAAAACTGCACATATATTAGGTTATTTTCTAATATATTTAGTAACAAAAACCCAGTAAATTTTATTGGCTATGCACGAATTACTTTTGTGATATTTTATTTTAAATAATTTTAGAGTTTCTCAAAGAAAAATTAAAGTCACAAGTGTTTCAGAATCAAATATTTAAATAAAATGCAGACAGTATTAAATGCATTACATACTATGGAACTTATTTTCATTCTATTTAATATGGTAAATATATAAAAGGAATAAAAAACATGACATCAAAACTAAACAAATACATTCAACTGAAAGTTTAGTTATTTTTCCCTCCATCTTTACCCTTCAATGTACTCTTTAGAAGATAGTATGATGCCTGTTACTCAGACCCTATTTCCAGGAGCTTGGAAAAAGCTATTTTTAAAGTAAGGGTTTCAATTCATTTGTTGCCAATAGATTAAGTGCCCATTCTGTGCATAGCCCTACTCTTGGCCTGCAGGGAAAGCCAGCTCCCAAACTCCATAAGTCTTTGAGACAGAAGAAGTATAAATTCTACATTTAAACATTTCATTACAGGCCAGAAAACACATTCCTCACAAAAATAGTGAGATAAAATAAAAAGGAGCAAAAAGTTGTTTCAATGCTGGTGGATATAGGCTAAGGAAAGTCTGGGAGCAGAGTAGCTAAGCACTCTAGCAGCTAATAAAATAGAGCTTCTAACCTACCAATCACTTGGAGAGAGAAAGATATGGCAGTAATCTTAAAAAGTATATGTAGCTTAGGAAACAATACAGGCCAGTTTTATCCTAGCCTGTAAGGTTGCTGTGAGTTGTACTCCAAGGCAAGTTATAAATAAAAATGTTGTTATTCTTGGAAATGTTGGAGTTCCAGCGGGTAAACCGTTGTATTTGCCAACCTAAAGGCAGGATTTTAAAATTCACTAGATCCTGAGCTCTGGTTGCATAGATTCTAGTGAGCTGCACTGCTAGTTAAAAGGCTACATCTGTCTGGTGGTTTCAATTCAACAGAATCTCTGTGGGAGAAACATGGGTCACCTTCTCTCTTGTGATTCACAATCTTAAACTGAAAGGTGGCTGGAGAGTCAGCCATAGTGACCTTGATGTAGACCAAAATGAAATATCGCCCCCCTCACGGCCATTGCTATTTTTATCCTTTATTTAATCTACGGTGTCAACATATCTCTTTGAGGATCCTTCATCTTTCAATGATTCTCTGTTTTACTGAATGAAAGTCTGGTCCCTTCTGTTAACATAGCCAATGGATATGACAGAAAGTCTTACCTTCCTTTCTTCTAAGGAACACTGAGTCAGCTTCTTACAAAACAAAGATGTTTGTTCTCTTGGTGGCCCATGTTGTACTCAATGCTCTACACCAGCTGCACCGTTCAAAGCCATCAATTACTCTTCATACTTTCTTGTCATCCAGCTTTCCAACATGCATAAGGGACAGTCGAAAATACAATGGCTTGGATCAGACACATCTTAGTCATCAGATGATATCGTTTGTTTTGGTTTGTTTTAATACTTTTAAGAGAACTTTTGCAGCCAATTTTCCCTGTGTAATACTTCCATTTCGTGACTATTGTTTCTATAGACATTGATTGTGGTTCACAGTAATATAAAATCTTAGAAAGCTTCAATCTTTTCTCCATTTATGATGGTGGTCCACTTGTGAAGGTTTTTTGCCTTTTTTAATACTGAACAGTAAGATATATGGTAAGTTTTTCTAGTCTTCTTTATTTTCTGCAAGAAAAGTCACATTTGCGTATAACTGGTCAGCTTTCGATCCTGGGAGACATGTTACTTCTATTTCATGTTATAGCAATGTCACTCATGGGGGAAAGGTTACAAGTGAGGTTCCAGGAAGAAAAGGATAGAAAGGCTTGAAAATGTGAAAATTTATACCATTGTACAATGAAAAGACATCTAATGATACTGAGTAAGCTATATATTGTGTTGGTTGTTAGTTGTTGTGTGCCCCTGGGTAGAGTCTGACCCACAGTGACCATATGAACAGTAGGTGAACTCTCTCCTATCTGGTTCATGCTCACACTTCCCTGACACATTAAAGCCATTGCAGCAGTCACCCTGCCAATCTACCTAGCTGAGGGTCTTCTTCTCTTTCAACAACTCTCTACCTTCTCAAGAATTATGTCCCTCTCCAAGGAAGAGTCCCTCCTAGCAACATGCCTGAGGTAAGTAAGGCAAAACCGTATCATCCTTGCCTCCAGAGAGCACTCAAGTTACACCGTCTTCAGAACATAATATGTTTGTTCTTTTTGAAGTCCGTGGCATGTCCAAAGCTCTTCTCCAACAGCACAGCTCAAAGGCATCAATTTTTCTTCTGTTCTATTCATGCATTGTCAAGCTCTCAGATGTATAGAAAATGATCTGAAAGACCATGGCCTGAATCAGGCACACCGTAGTCCTTAAACTGACATAATAAATCTTCAATAATTTGGAGAGGTCCCAACGGCAGAATTTTCTAGAGTAAATATGTCCCCCAATTTCCTAACTGCTAGTACCAAGGATGTTAATTTTAGATCCAAGTAAGATGAAGTTGTTGATAGTTTCAATCTTTTTCTCCACACATCATGATATTATTTATTGGTTCAGTGATAACAGCCGCAATGTCCAACCACAACCAAATGGACTGAGAAATTGTTACTTATTATATTTTTATTAAAACATTATAAAATGAAACAAACCACCTTCCTCCACCCACCAAAAAAACCCACATAGCTTAATGTGCACTTCATACTATGCCTACCTTGAGGGCATGCTTCGGTGACCTATGTTTACCATGAAGTGACTCTAATTTAGCTAAATTTTAAGATTAATACTTTGAGGTTGAAAATTTTAAAGCAAAACCTATGACTTATAAGAAACTTTCTAGAAACATATTCTGTCTTAAACTTTTAAATTATCTTTTAATACTCTGAAGCTTCATCTGACATACTTTAGGCATGTTGCTAGGAGAGAATGGTCCTTGGAGAGGGACACCATTTTTGGGAGAGTGGAGAGACAGCACAGGAGAGGAAGACCCTCGATGAGATGGATCAATTCTGCGAGTGGAGTGGTGGGAATGAGTGTGTCATAGACAGTGAGGTTGGCACAGGATAGAGCAGTGTTTAGGGCTCTTGTACATAGGGTTGCTATTGAGTCACAAGTGACTTGATGGCACATAACAACAACAACCTTCTGTTATGGAATCGGAGAATAAATATTATCTCATTTGTATTTAGGCCAATATAAGAGACACTCAAATAGGCTAATTATGTGTTGTCAACTCTTCAAGGGAAAGTTCAACTACAATATTAAGTATGTATAGATTTTATAGATAAAAAATATTCTGAAAGAGAAAGGATATATGTTTATTTATTTATATTTATTTTTGTTAACTTGTAATGAAGTTAATAATTTTATGCTATGGACAGAATGTTAAATGATACAGGAAGCATTAAAAGAAGATAAAAGGAGTATACTCAGTCATTGTACCAAAAGAACTGGCTGACACAGAAAAATTTCATCAAATAACATAGTGGTGATGAAGGAAGAAGTTCAAGTTGCTCTGAAGGTATTGGCAAATAACAAAGCCCCAGGAATTGGCAGAATACAAACTGACAAATTAAAACAAATAGATGCTATTAGCATGAGCAGTTATAAATACATTGCCATACTTATTATTTGTTATATATTTGTTTAAATTTTTCCCTCTTTTAACAACTGAGATCTAGAGGAAAAAGACCAGAGAATGGCCAAAATTATTGGGGCAGCTATTGCTGACAGTTTAGGGCCTGTGTCAGGGAAAGGAAGTCTTACTCATAAACAGTGCCGCCCAAAGGTAATAAAGGAAGTCAGAATTGCTTCCACTGTGGAAAGCTGGGCCACTGCAGTAGATAGTGTCACAGATGAGAGCCACAGATAGGCAAGGCAGTAGAAAGGAAGCTCCCACTCACTTGCTTTAAGTGTGGATCTGAAGGACACTTGGCCAAGGGTGGTCCACATCAAATCCTCATGGCTGAGAGGACTGACAGGCCCCAGCTCCCAGCTGGAAACAAAGGAGGACACTTCAATGATTTAGATCCTCTCAGAAGAGCTGTGGGTGAGAATTAACATTACTGGTAAGTATAATCGTATTCTCCTGGACACGAGAGCCTACTATTTGGTCCTAAAAGCCTTCTGAGGTCCCAACTCTTCTCACTATTTCTTAGTTGTTGGAATTGATGGAAAACCTCATAAGCAGTTCCTTACTTCACCTCTGCCTTGCATGCAAACTTCCGAGCTGTAAAACAACCCAGTGGTAGATGGAATTTGGTCCAGGACTTAGGAACAATAAATGACAGAGTTGAGCCTCCACATTTTGTGGTTCCTAACCTTTATACTATAATAGACAAAGTGCTAGTCAGTAAGCCTTTCATTTTAAGAACAACCTTTCCTTTGGAACTTGATTTGTGCCACTATTAGAACCTCTACAGAGAATATTATTGCTTTTTAATTTTTGACTCATGTACTTTTAACTTGTTAGTTAAATTTGTGTCTTCTAGGCTGCAACACTTCCATGATACATCTTCAAGGATATGAACATGTACAGCTAAGCACAATTGATAACAGTGCATCTAAATTCTAAAATCAATCTCCACAATAGTCTATGTGTTTCCTACTGCCAAAGGGGCCCTTTAGAGTAGTGAGAGAAGATCTTCACCCTGAAACCTACAGTGTTCCTTTTCAGCAGGAAGTAGCTAAGAGAATACACCATCCCCTTTTCCTTATGAATCAGGGTGAAGTCTCTCTCAGGAAGGAGTGATAGGGAATGGCAAAGGACACACTGACAAAGGAGATTAATCAGAACTGGCTTTGACAAGCACTGTGGCAATGGGACAATTAAAACAGACTTTCAAGGGGGAAAAAAAAAAAGAGGAACGAACTGGGGGGGGAGGGTAGAGAAAATAGTGCAACAATGAATGAATGGAAACCCAAAATCTCTGTACATGTTCATTAAAACTAATAAAATGTAATAAAAACAACAACACACACACACACACAAACCACAACAAAAAAAACCCAAATAGATGCTGCCCTGCATGCACTCACTAAGTTGTACCAAGAAATCTGGAAGACAATCACCTGGTCAATTGACTGGAAGAGATGCATATTTGTTACCACGCCAAACAAATGTAATCCAAAAGAGTGCAGAAATTATTGAAAAATATAATTAATTTCACATGCAAATAAGATACTGCTTTAAGTTATCCAAGAACGACTGGAACAGTACATCGACATAAAAAAAAATTGCCAAATGTGCAGGTTGGGTTTAGAAGAGGCCGTGGCACTAGGGATATTATAGCCAATGTTAGATGGATCTTGCCTGAAAGCAGGGAGTACCCGAGGAATGTCTGTCTGTGTTTCATTGACTATGCAGAGGCATTTGACTGTGTAGATCATAACAAACTGTGGCTGACTCTGAGAAGAATGGGAATCCCAGAACATTTGATTGTGCTTATGAGAAACCTATACTTGAACCAAGAAGCAGTCGTCAGAACAGAGCAAGTAAACATTGCATGGTTCAAAATCAGGAAGGGTGTCCGCCAGGGATGTATTCTGTCTCCATACCTTTTCAATCTATATGCAGAACAGATCACCCAGGAAGCTGGGCTCTATGAGAAGGAATGTGGCATCAAGATTGGAAGAAGACTCATCAACAACCTATCTTATGAAAATGACACAACTCTGCTTGCTGAATAAGAGAAGAACCTGGAGCACTTGTTGCAGAAGTTCAAGGACTGCAGTCTTAAATACGGTTTGAAGTTCAACAACAAGAAAACAAAGATTCTCACCATTGGGACGACTGGCAGCACTATGATGGAAGGACACAAGTTTGAGGTTATTAACAGCTTCAGCTCACTTGTCTCCACAATCAACATTCTTGGTAGCAGTAACCAGTTAATCAGAAGATAAATTGCATTGGGGAAATCTGCTGTCAGGGACCTCTCCAGAATACTGAAGGGCAACAATGTCAGTTTAGAGACAAAAATGCAACTGATCCAGGCCACGGTCTCCACAATTGCTTATGATGCACCAGAAACCTGGACAATGACTAAGGATGATAGAAGAATTGATACTTTTGACTTGTGGTACTGGAGAAGGTTATTATATGTGCATTGACTTATAGAAGAACAATGAAATTCATCCTGGAGAGGATGAAACCAAGCTTCTTCTTGGAGGCAAGGATTTAGAAGCTACATCTAACATACTTTATAGCATGTGGCAAGGAGAGACCAGTCCTTGGAAAGGAACATCATGCTTGGAAGGGTACAGGGACAGTGTCGAGGAGGAAGGACCTGGATGGGATGGAATGACTCAGCGACTGAGATAACTGGGGTAGGTGTGTTAGAGGCAATGAGGTTGGCTCAAGATAGAGCAGGGTTCAGAGCTCTTATACGTAGGGTTTCTAGGATTCACAAGAGACTCAAAGGTGCATAATGAGAACATTTTTTTTTCTTACCCACGTTAATAAAGTTCAGTTAAAGTGAATTCCATGCAGGCTAGACATTTGGAAAAAAATATATCTTAAAGGTTTTTCTCACTTATTTATGGATAGAAATCTCTGATGGTGTGATCTGTAGAGACATATGCTGCTAAAACAAAAGTTATGCCTCTCAGGAAGTTCTAATCTACCAGCAACTACTTGAGCGAAAAATTCGAAAACTCCGGTGACCTCGTGGATAATGAGTTGTACTGGCAGTGCAAAGGTAAGTGGTTCAAATCTGCCACCCGCTCTACAGGAAAAAGATAAATTTTTTTCTCCTGTGTGATTTTATTGATTGTGCTAATGTGAATCCTATACTTGGACTAGGAGTCAATCGTCAGAAAAGAGCAAGAAAAAACTGCATGGTTCAAAATTGGGAAGGGTGTCCACCAGGGATGTGTCCTATCTCCGTACCTTTTCAACCTGTATGCAGAACAGGTTATGTGGGAGGCTGGGCTCTATGAGGACAAGTGTGGCATTAGGATTGGAGGAAGACTCATCAACAATCTGCTCTGTGCAGATGACACAACTCTGCTTGCTGAAACTGAGGAGGACCTGAAGCACTTGCTGTGGAAGGTCAGGGACTGCAGTCTTCAGTATAGTTTGAGGCTCAATGTCAAGAAGACCAAGATTCTCACCACTGGGCCAACTGGCAGCATCATGATGGGTAGTGAAGAGATTGAGATTGTTCACAGTTTTGGTTTGATTGGCTCCATAGTTAATACTCTTGGCACCAGCAGCCAGGAAATTAAAAGTTGTATTGTGATGGTAAAGTCTGCAGTTAGAGACCTCTCTAAAGTACTGAATTGTAACGATGTCATTCTCGAGGCTAAGGTGTACCTGATACATGTCATGGTCTTCGCAATCACTTGCTATGCATGAGAAAGCTGGACAATGACTAGCAATGATAGAGAGTTGGTGCCTTTGAGCTGTGGTGCTGGAAAAGAGTATTGAATATACTATGGACTGCTAAGAAAATGAACAGGTTTGTCCTGGAGATGGTGAAGCCAGGCTGCTCCTTGGAGGCTAGGTCTCTGAAGCTTTGTCTGACATACTTTGGACACATTGCAAGGAGGGACCAGTCCTTGGAGAGAGACATCATGCTTGGGAGGGTGGAGGGACAACACAGGAGAGGAAGACCCTCTATGAGGTGGACTGATTCAGTGACTGGGGTAATCGGGATGGGTGTGTCAGAGATGGTGAGATTGGCACAGGATAGAACAGAGATTAGGGCTCTTGTACATATGAGTCGCAGGCAACTTAATGGTACATAACAACAACAACAACATTATGATGTGCCCTCAAGTCAATTATGCCTCATAACAATCACATAAACAATAGATCTGAACCCTTCCCTGTCCTGTGCCATCCTCCATATCTCTGTCATGGTCAAACCCATGGTTACAGTCACTGTATTTATTCATCTTTCTGGGGTTTTCTCCTCCTTTTCAGACACGCCACTTTTCCTAGAATAGTGTTATTTCCCCCCCTAAGTACTTATTTCTCCTTAAAAACATGTATAAAGTATGTGAGACAGTTTCAGCATCCCTGCCTCTAAGGAACGCTCTAATTGACTTCTTCCAAGACATACTTGTTTGTCCTTTTGACAGTCTATGGGATATTTAGTCCTCTTCTCTAGACCACACTTCAATGTTACCAATTCTTCAGTCTTGCTTAATGATTGTCCAACTATCACATACACAGAAGTACATAAAAGTACTAAGGTTTGGATCAGGCAGAACTTGTTCTTTAAACAGACATCATTGTTCTTTACTACTTTGGAGAGGTTTTTGACAACAGATTGTACCACTGCAATGCATCTGATTTCTTAACTGCTGCTTCCAGAGTTGTTTTTGTGGAGTCAATAAAATTAAATTATTAACAATTTACTTATTTTTTTAATCTGTCTTGATATTGCCTACTGTCCAGTGAGAAAGATTTTTGTTTACTTGGTAACTAGATGTAATCTATTTGAAAGGCTGTAATATTTCATCTTCAAGTTGTCTTTACTTTTTGCAAAGAAGATTGTATCATCTGCATCACAGGTTGTTGGTGAGTCCATCTTTACCTCTGATTTTAAATTATTCTTCATTGTATCCAGTTTCTTGAATTATTTGCTCAGAATACAGATTGAAGAGATGTGAGGAAAAGTTACAATCTTGATTTACACTTTTCCTGATTTTGAACCATAAAGTTATACTTTGTTCTGTTCAGATATCAGCTTCTTGTTCTATGTATACGTTTTACATGAGCACAATGAAATACTCTAGTATTCCCATTCTTCCCTGGTATTTATAATTTGTAATGATTCTAACAGTGAAATACATTTGCATAACCCATAAAATACAAACATCTTTCTGGCATTCTTTGCATTGAGCCTAGAGCCTTAGTGATTTATAGCTCTGAAAATCCCTTAAGAGTCAGTTATAAGTCCATTCCGACTTCACAAGGAGTAGGATATTTTTCCTTTAATGTTTGTGTGGATAGAAGAAAGATTTTTGTCTGAGAATGAATGTAGAATGATTGTTTCAAGAAAAAAATCTTCATGCAATTTACAATACTTGAAATACAGTTAACAGACTTGACTCTGCTAGGCTAACGTGAAATATTCTCAAATATTGATTTCTTCTACTATTTGACTACAGAAGTGACTTAATTTTTCTGAGGCAGGTGAAAGTTTATTTTTCACTATTTGGCCTATTCTATCTTAATTTTAGGAAATGACCCATCCTTTTGAAATTCAATCTCAAACTCCATAGAAATACACGGATGTTGTTGTTATTGTCATATGCCACCAAGTCATTTGGGACTTATAGCGAGCTTATGGACAAAAGCTCTGAACATTGCTCTAACTTGAACCAACGTTATTGTCTCTGACACACCTACCCTGACTACCCCAGTCACTGAGTCAATCCATCTCTTTCAGGGTCTTCCTCTCTTGTGCTGTGACAATTTTCAACATATTTTCCAGAAATTCAAGTTTTTGTGTGCTGTGAGTAAATAGTGTTTGCGTCAGTAATTTATTTTTTTAAATTTTATCATTTTGTGTGTGTGTACTGTCAAATCAGATATGACTGGTATAGGAGGAGATTGCCTTCCTTCTTTAGCAGAGCAGCTGGTGGATTCGAACTGGGTACCTCTGGGATTGCAGTGCCACTGGGCCACCAGAGCTCCCCTAGCAATTATACTTTTAAGAAAAGAATATATTTGTTGAAGTTGGAAAAAAAATCTCTGAATATTGTTATAAATTATTAGTTTGAGTCCTGTCATGCTTTCTTTTTAAACATAATCATTTTTCAGTATTTTATTACTAAAGAAGGGATAGGGTTGTCATCAAAGATTAACAATCTCATACCCCACCTACACAGCACTTATGTATTTCAACTCTTTATGAGATTTTTGTCCCAGAGTAAAAATAATCTGTCCCTAATACAAATAAAAATGAATAATATCTGATATGCAAAGGCAAAGAGACAATTCGCAGTTGAAATTCATATAAAAGCATGATGAATACAGTGTAGTTAAAAAAAATCAAAAGACAGTTGAGCTTCTTTCTGACTAAGAAATCACCACAGAGAAAATTGCTGTAATTTGCATGCTGTGGACTCCCAGCAGGTCTTTGCTGACTCAGTGACTGACTAACAAGTTAGCTAATTTAAGTTTTATATCTTTCTGTTCAACCTTCATTAGTGATGTGGAAAAGCAGTAAAAACGACAAAACTCAGATAATAGATAAACTAGAATTTTGCCCAGGTAATCTACTAGAGAATTATGTTGTTGTTTGTTGTTATGTGCTGTCGAGTAGTTTGTGACTCATAGCGACCCTATGTACAACAGCCCTAAACCCTGCTCTATCCTGTGCCAATCGCACTGCCTCTGACTCACCCATCTTGATTACCCCAGTCACTGAATCAATCCACCTCATAGAGGGTCTTCCCCTCCTACGCTGTCCCTCCACCCTCCCAAGCATGATGTCCCTCTCTAAAGACCTGTCTCTCCTTACATGTCCAAAGTATGTCAGACATACTCCCCAAGGAGTAGCCTGGTTTAACCCTCTCTAGGATGAATCTGTTTGTTTTCCTAGCAGTCCATGGTACGTTCAATACTCTTCTCCAGCACCACAGCTCAAAAGGCGTCAATTCTCCTTCTATCCTCCCTAGTCATTGTCCAACTCTCTGATGCATAACAAGTGATTGCAAAAACCATGGCCTGTATCAGGCACAACTTA
>NW_006399838.1:12874225-12876661 GCF_000299155.1 Elephantulus edwardii | reverse complement strand
AAAAAAAACCCCAAAAACCCAAACAATAGGTTTTAGCCTCTCGGGTATTCTAAATTGTTAGAGCTGTACTTAAGTAAGTACATCTGGAAAAATAAACAAAAATAACTGTACTATTTCACTGCACATTACTTTCATATTTATTAATAATACTGCAGAAAATTCTATTCAACATCATGCTTGGTGTTATTGCCAATCGACTGATAGGCTGATTTCATGGTCGATTAAACATCGTTCCTGCGTGACTGTATGTCATCACGATACACGTATCATGATGAGGAAATAACATTTTTTTATTAAACTTACCAAAAAGGACATCAATTTTAGGACCTGGTTTTCATTTCCTCCTCCAAAAGAAGGAAGTTTTGAACTATTAAATAAAATGAGCAGGCTTATTTTAAATTTACCTTTGCGAAAAAGAAATTGTTTCTAAGGCTTTTTCATCTTAATGATGGAAATCAGAAGATGTGCTTACACTGGTTGGATGTGA
Organism: Elephantulus edwardii; assembly: GCF_000299155.1. Classification (NCBI taxonomy): domain Eukaryota; kingdom Metazoa; phylum Chordata; class Mammalia; order Macroscelidea; family Macroscelididae; genus Elephantulus; species Elephantulus edwardii. The sequence goes on along the minus strand of NW_006399838.1, from coordinate 12,876,174 downwards.
AATTCTAAAGAGGAACAACCACAGCTTCTAGGCGGATGACTCAAAGGTGTTGAGAATGTTTGTGTCAGAAAGATAAGAAAAGAAAGAGGACAGCCGTAATTAGGAAGGCCACTCCGATCCCTGGTCTGAAGATCAGTAGCACTTACCCATTGGTCTTCGGATCAATGATTCCAAGACACCTTGACTAATGAAACTACATGTGTTGTCAGACTAATTGGAGAAATTTGCACTGATGCAGTAAATGGGAGTGACTTGAGCAGTTTTAAAATGTCAATACTTCTGTAGAAGAGTGTTTGGGCTATAGAAGGGAAAAAATCCCTCACTTCGGGTAAATCAGAAACGTAACAATTCTATAGGTGTTAAGTATTCCATACAGAAACTTGGAGGACTGAGCATAGTAAATGGACATGGAAGAGCTGTAAAATCTTTGTTGAGACATTTAATTTTTCTACCCTTATTGTCTCATTTAGAAAAAAAGAGAAAACACTAGCTTCATCTCAGGTTTGGAAGGAGGACACTTTTATTGACAATTTTCAAAATTATGAATGGATATCAAATTGAGAATTTGTATTAATTGAGAGAGATTCTCATTTCAATTATGACACAATATTGCTTTCCAATCCTAAAAATCTGATGCTTTGCATCAGAAAGCTGTGGCCAGCAATGATAGAAAGAGAATTGATGCCCTTGAGCTGTGGTGCTGGAGAAGAGTGTTGAATATACCATGGACTGCTAGAACAAACAGGTTCATCCTAGAAAGGGTGAGACCAGGCTGCTCCTTGAAGGCAAGGATTCTGATACTTTTTGTATAACATAATTTGGACATGTTGCAAGGAGGGACCAGTACTTGGAGAAAGACATCATGCTTGAGAGGGTAGACAACACAAGAGATGGATCAAAAAAACAGGTGTATCAAAACAACGATGAGATATCATCTCACCTCAGTAAAAATAGCAAAATGAGATGGATTGATTCAGTGATTCGGGTAATGGGTATAGGTGTATCAGAGACAATAAGGTTGGCAAGGAATAGAGCAGGGTTTAGGGCTGTTGTACATAGGGTCACTATGAGTCACAGGCAACTCAATTGTATTTAACAATAACAACAGCAACAACAAGTGAGAATAGATTGATGTGCGCTCATCAATAGCATTGATAATTTCCCAAACTGTTATCAGTTGTAATTCTAGAATGTTTTTTATGTAAATTTTTCGATATATTGCAATTTGCATACATAATAAGATTCCAGAAGTCCGTATGATTTTGAACTACTTACAGAAAATTTGGTGATCTGAATGAACCCATTCACTTAGGAAGACAGACCTTGTGATTTGCTCCTGAAAGGTCACAGACTTGGATCAGTTCTGTGCACATGGGTTCATCATCAAGTGGAATTGGATTGGTAGCAACTGTCTGTACTTAGTTAATTTATGTATGTATGTATGTATGTATGTATTTATTTTTAGTTTGTTGTTGTTTGTTTGGAGTTTTGTTTTCTTATACTTCTTAACTTTGCAGAGCTTTTAATGTGTCAATAGGCCCTGTAAGATTTGGAGAAAATGAAATATATAGGATCCCAAATATGTCTAAGCACAGAATATGTTATGCAGGGACTATTTTGAGAAATCAATATGCAGATGGCGTTTCCAAAGTACACTTCTCTGAAATTTATATTGCTTAGGCTTTTAAAAGCAGGAACAGTATTTCGTGTAGTTGATGACACAGGAACAAAGTTGTGACAACAGTCTTCCAATGTTTACATGCTGGTTTCTCTAGAGTTCCTTGTCAGATGACTTGTTGTTTGTTGTTATGTGCCGTCGAGTCGCCTGCGACTCATAGCGACCCTATGTACAACAGCCCTAAACTCCACTCTGCCCTGTGTCAATCGCACTGTCTCTGACACTCCCATCCCAATTATCCCAGTCACTGAATCAATCCACCTCATAGAGG
>NW_006399838.1:12869306-12873681 GCF_000299155.1 Elephantulus edwardii | reverse complement strand
TGCCTCTGACACACCCATCCCGATTACCCCAGTCACTGAATCAATCCACCTCATAGAGGGTCTACACCCCTGCGCTGTCCCTCCACCCTCCCAAGCATGATGTCCCTCGTCAAGGACTGGTCCCTCCTTACAACATGTCCAAATTATGTCAGAAGAAGCCTCAGAATCCTAGCCTCCAAAGAGTCACTTGGTTTAACACTCTCCAGGATGAATTTGTTTGTTTTCTTAGCAGACCATGGTACATTCAATACTCTTCTCCAGCACCACAGCTCAAAGGCATCAATTCTCTTTCTATCCTCCTTAGTCATTGTCTGACTCTGACACATAAGAAGTGATTGCATGGAACATTGCCTGTATCAGATGCACCTTAGTCTCCAGAGAGATACCATTGCTCTTCAGAACTTTGGAGAGGTCCTTCACAGCAAACTTTCCAATTGCAATACGTCTTTTAATTTCCTGGCTGCTGGTGCAGAGAGTGGTGGTGACAGTGGAGCCAAGCAAACTAAAACTGAACAATCTCAATCTCTTCACCATCCATCCTGATGCTGCCAATTGGTCCAGTGGTGAGATCTTTGTCTTCTTGACATTGAAACTCAATCCATATTGTAGGCTGCAGTCCTTGACCCTCTGCAGCAAGCGCTTCAGGTCCTCCTCAGTTTCAGCAAGCAGGGTTGTGTCATCTGCATATCGCAGATTGTTGATAGATCTTCCACCAATCTTGACCCCACAATTCTCCTCATAGAGCCCAGCCTCCCGGATAATCTGTTCTGCATACAGGTTGAAAAGGCATGGAGACAAGACACATTCCTGGCGTACACCCTTCCCAATTTTGAACCATGCAGTGTTTCCTTGCTCTGTTCTGACGACTGCCTCTTGGTCCAAGTATAGGTTTCACATTAGCATCTTTGGTATATAGAACTCCAAAATTATCATCCTAAGATAACCAGTCTTGCTTAGAGAGTATATCCGCTGAAATCCTCAAACTGTTGACAATGAGTTCTTCAAGCTCATAGAGATCCTTTAGGAGAAGACAAGCTCTGCAAGGTTTTGAATCTTTATTACAGTCAACAACCACATCTTATGTCTCCTGAGAGTTGGTGGATTCATTATGCCTACTCTTCAGTTGGGGAACTCTGGTGGTTTAGTCTTTAGGAAATTGCACTGCCAAAGTCCAAATGCACGTGCACCTCTTTTGGAGATTGGAATACACCAACTGCTGCCAGAAAAAAGGTGGGCACATTCTTTTTATCTAATAAACAGCCTCAAGAAAGTCAATGGAGAATCCACTATGAGTTTATTTTGACTCCTTAATAATGAGTTGGAGTGGAGTTTTGACTGTTTGGTTAACATCTGAATGCAACTTGCCAAAAGGATTCCTTACGTTCTGCTCCAAAATTCTCACATTTAACGTCCCTGGATTCAAATTTAGCTTCCTAGGTTCTAAATTATCTGATAGTGAGTTAACTATTAAATAAAATTACTCTGGGCATTTCTTTTTCTTAATCAAATGGGAATTTTATCAATGTCTAGGCAATATCTTATTAACACTTTTTCCAGTAGTTAAAAATTTCAGAATGTATATCACTTTTTAGAATAGGAAGATCCTTTTTATATACAGAATTCAGCAATGCTATTTAAGCCAATGAATGTTGCATGCCTGCTCTTGAAAATACAGAAAAGAAGAAGGTATAATACTCTAAAGAGAACTGTCTGCTAGATAAAGATGCAAATGAAACCATATGAAGCGATTAATGGGTTTGTTGTTGTTGTTTACAATATGGAGCGAGAGCTAATTAATAAATAACTAGACTTCCTGCAGGTTTTCAGAAGCAGTTAATTACACAGAAGATTGCCCATCCTTCTCCAAGGGAACATCTGGTGGATTCAAACCACAGGCCTTCAGGATTACAGCTCAGCTTCTTTCCACTTAGAATGGTTATTTGATTAACTTAGTGCTACAATGTTAAAAAAAATTGTGATATTTCACCTCATCACAAAATTGAAATCATAACTTTTCAATGATTTTTAGTGGTTTTCTAGGGAGAACCATTTCTCTTCCCAAAATAAAAATTTACTTTTGGTTATATATTTGAAAATTATCATATGATTGAAAATAATAAGCAAACATTGCAGAAAATTGGCTAATAACTATAGAATAATTGTTCTTCTTTGTTGTTATGTGTCACAGAGCTGCCTACAACTTATAATGATACTATGTACAAGAGCTCTGAAGACTGTCCTATCACCACTAACTCTGACACACCTACTGCTATTGCTTCAGTCACTGAATCAATCCATCTCATCCTGTATCTTCCTTCCTTGTTCTGTCCCTCCACCCTTCCAAGCATGATGCTCCTCTCCAAAGACTGGGATCTCCTGACCATGTGGCCAAAGTGTGTGAGACAGACCCTTACACCCAAAAACCACCCAGGGAGTAAACTAATTTCATCCTCTCCAGAACAGACCTGTTTGTTCTCCTGTCAGTTCACAGTATGTTCAACATTCTTCTTTAGCACAACTCAAGGGCATTGATCCTTCGATCATTCTTAGTTATTGTCCAGCTCTCTGGTGCACTGAAAGTAATTGTAAAGACCATGGCCTGGGTCAATGTACCTTAGTCTCCAGACTGATTCTGTTGCTCTTCTGTACATCAAAAAGATTCCTGACAGGAGATTTTTGTAATGCAAGTATTGCCTGTCTCTTTTTTAGATGAGAATTGTGGCCCTGTCAGCTCATGGAACTGGGGCTGGGCCCTGCAGAGAGATAAACCCACTTCCCTTAGATGGGGAAACAAACACTGAGTGCCCACCCTCCACCTTCCAAATGCCATACTGCCCGTTTCATTTCAGGTGAGAATTATGCCCCCCACCAGCTCATAGAACTGAGGCTGGGTCCTGAAGAGAGATAAACTCACCTCCCCTGGACAGGGGGAAAACTACCTAGCACCCTCCACAGGAAAATCTACAGATACAGTAAATCTAATTCCTCGTAGTCCATTAGGTGACGTTCATGTGTTTTCGTGTCATCAAGTTGGAACAAGTCACACCTGACCCGTTAGCAGATCGTTGGAGGCAGTAAATGGCATGGGAAGAGATTTCCCATAATTCTTCTTTAAAACAGCTAATGGATTTGCACAGCATGCCTTATGCATTGCAGCGCAACCTGTTCAATTAGGCAGTCAGTCACTGGTTATGGTCTTATTTTATTTTTTAAATGTTTGTAATGAATAAAACATTCATTAAACAAAATTATCTCATTGGATCTCCAGCCTCATTCCTGTCACCAAGGCCCTATTTTCCAACCACCAGTCTCTCTTCTTCATTTCCAACTTTAGCAATCTAGTCACCAATTTTTATTCATTGAACACTCTGTAGCATGATCAATCAATTTCAGAATGAAAACATTGGTAGGAATTCTCAATTTTTCTTTGACTTACATGACTGATCCATATTCTTTATTAACAATTGCATTAATGGAACTTTTTTGTATGAATATGGATTGTACCCTATCACACACAGTAATGAGATTTGAAATAGATTTGGCTCATTGAATACTAATAACCAAAGATTAGATGAGTAGAGGAATGAAATCAACGACAATCTGTGAATAGACAGAAAGAAAGACAGGGAGAATAAAAGACAAATCAATGTCAGAAGAGAGTCTAAAAACTTGTTTTGGAATGAAAGGAGTCAAAACAAAGGGAAAGAACGGTGAGTTAAGAGGACTGAACAGAAGATTTCAAAGGGAAGTGTGAGGAGACAAAGCAAGCTATTATAATCAAATGTGTAAGAGATTAGACTTAGAAAACCAAGAAGGAAGAACATGCTTGGCTTTTCTCACGCTGAGAAATGCATTCAAGGTTTGAATTGCTGCACCGAAGGATTCTATAGGCAAAATCTTGAAAAATGCAGGAAACATCAAATGAGGAGAAATGAGGGGGGAAAAAGAAGGTAGAAGGAATACACACAGTCACTATAGCAAGAAGAGTTGGTAGACATTGAAACATTGCAAGGAGTAGCATATGATCAAGACTGAATAGTATGGGAACAAAAAATCCACCAAACCTTGAAATTGTATTGAAGGCATTGTCCAAAAATAAGGATCCAGGAATGATGAGATAGAAATTAAGTTGTTTCAGGAAATATATACAATAATGTACGTGCCATTAATCTCTGTCAATAAATATAGAAGATGGCACTATCTGGCCAACTGACTAGAAACTGGATAAATTGTATACACTGCACTGAAACAGATGAGGAACTGAATAATTTTAAAGTGATGTATGATAGGGTATTATGGTTATCACAAGAGTCCACAATTAAGGTTGCATAGTGGAATGTACTTGGGGTGGTGGGAGGGGTGCGGGGGGGATTGC
>NW_006399838.1:12867104-12869036 GCF_000299155.1 Elephantulus edwardii | reverse complement strand
TACAAAATTAAAAATTTTGGGAAGGTTCTGTAAGTGAAAATTTTATACTTCCCACAAATATTAAATTGTTTCAGTTCAGATTTTTCTCACTTTAACAATAATTTCCATACTAGATAGATAGCAATTGGATTCAAATTCCAGTTAGCAGGCATTAAAAATGTTATCCTAAGCTATGGAATCAATTTCTTTTTCTAAATTGTCCTTATTTGTCAAAATACTAATAAGTTGTTGCAAATTATATGGTTTATTATAGTTTCCTATATTTTATAAAAATATCTTCAAAAATTTGATAAGATTCAAAGAATTATGCAATAAACCCTTACAAATATGATACTAAAATACTATCATCATCATCATATATATCAGTCCACCTTATTTTTCCATATATTTCCAAACAAATGTCAGACATCAATGCATTTTCTTCTAAATATTGCAACTTTCATATAACCAACTGCTGTTTTGTACTATCAAATTGTCTACATCTCAGAGGGATTCTTTGTACTCTGTCTCTGAACCCTGTCCTATCCTGAGCCAGTTTCACCTACTCCCTTTACTCTAGTCACTGAGACAATCTATCTCGTCCAGAGTCTTCCTCTCCTTCACTGTCCCTTATCCTTCTAAACATAACTACCTTCTCCAGGGATTGATACCTCCCAGCAACACACCCAAAAAACATGAGACAGAGTTTCAAAATCCTTGCCTCCAAGGAGCACCCTGTCCTACCCTGTCCAGAACACACCTGTTTGTCCTCTTGGCAGTCCATGGTATGTTCAAGAATCTTCTCCAGTACCACAACTCAAAGGCATTGATTGTTGATCTATCAACTCTAGTTATTTTCCGTATCGTGATGCATAGCAAGTAGTTAGATGCAAAGATTATGGCCTGAATCAGGCAGAACTTACAGTTTCCCTACTTAGATCACTGTTCTTCAAATTTCTGGAGAGGTCCCTGACAGCAGGTTTTCCAAAGCAATTGATCTTTTGATTTCCTGTTTTGCTGATGCCAAGACTAGTGATTGTGGATCCGAGCAAGCTGAAATTGTTAACAAACTCAGAAACTCAGTCTCTTCACTGTCTATCACAATGCTGTCAATTGGCCCAGCAGTGACAATATTTGTTTCTTGATGTTAAGCTTCAAACTGTATTGAAAACTGAACTTTTTAACCTTCTGCAGCATCTGTCTCAGGTTCTCCTCATTTGACCAAGCAAGGTTGTGTCATCTACATAGCATAAGTCTTTCTCCAATCCTGATGTAACAATCCTCATAAAATCCAGCCTCCAGAGTGACCTATTCCACATATAGATTAACAAAGAACAGAGATAGAAGGCATCTCTGACACCTGACCTTGAATTATGCCGTGTTTTCTTCTCTGTTCTGATGACTGCTTCTTGGTCCGAGCATAGGTTTAACATGAGCACAATTAAATGTTTTAGGATTCTCATCCTTCTCAAGGTAAGCCACAATTTGTGGTGACCAACACAGTCAAATGTCTTTGCATAGTCAATGAAACATAGATAGACATTCCTCTGGTGATTTCAATTTTCAGCCAAGATCCATCTAACATTGGTTATAATGTCCCTAGTGCCAAAGACTTCTAAACCCAGCTTGCACATCTGGTCTTCTCTACTGCTATATTGCTTCAGTCCTTTTTAGATAATCTTCAGAAAGATTTTCTTGTGTGTGATATTAGTAATTGCTTGATAATTTTCACACTCTGTTGGGTCACTTTTTCTTGGAATGGTAATAAATATGGATCTCTTCCAGTCAGTTTGCCAAGTAGTTGTTCTCCAGATTTGTTGGCAAAATTTGGTGAATACATCCAGCTTAGCATCTGTTATTTGAAATATGTTAAACTGGTATACCATCAATTCCTGGGGCCTTGTTTTTGGCCAACTCTTTCAGTGCAGCTTGAACTTCCTCCTTCATCACCAT
>NW_006399838.1:12865641-12866164 GCF_000299155.1 Elephantulus edwardii | reverse complement strand
GATTCTGAGGCTTTCTCTGACATACTTTGGGCATGTTGCAAGGAGGGACCAGTCCTTAAAGAGGGATATCATGATTGGAAGGGTGGAGGCACAGAGAAAGAGAGGAAGACCATCGAAGAGATGGATTTATTCAGTGACTGGGGTAATGAAGGTAGGTGTGTCAGAGACAGTAAAGTTCGCATAGAGCAGAGCAGGTTTCAGAGCTGTTGTACACAGGGTTGCTATGAGTTGCAAGAGACTCAACAGCACATAACAACAACAGCAACATAAATATTGACTATGCATTGCCAACCTTTAGACAGGTGATTTCATTTGTATAGCAAGATGCATTAGCAAGTTACAAAATAATATCATTATCTTTCTAAATTAATCCCAGTTCTCAAACCAGCAGTAGAACTCACTCTTTAATTTGTTTTTCCTGTTTTCATATATCATATAGTATGTATTCTTTAATATAAGACTTCTTTAACTCAGAATAATGCCATTGAAATTTACTCATGTCATATTTTACATAATTTTAATT
>NW_006399838.1:12834179-12865512 GCF_000299155.1 Elephantulus edwardii | reverse complement strand
TTGAGAATACCATGGACTGCTAGGAAAACAAACAGATTCGTCCTGGAAAGGGTTAAACCGGGTGGCTCCTTGGAGGCAAGGATTCTGAGGCTTCGCCTGACATACTTTGTACATGTTGTGAAGAGAGACAGGGAAATTGGAGAGGGACATCAGGCTTGGAAGGGTGTAGGGCAGGCACAGTAGGGGAAGGCCCTCTATGAGATAGATTGATTCAGTGACTGGGTAATCAAGATGGGAGTGTCAGAGACAGTGCGATTGACATATGACAGAGCAGAGTTTAGGGCTATTGTACATAGGGTCGCTATGAGTTGCAAGCGACTCGATGGCACATAACAACAATATAATCTTAACTATCATATCAAGAATATGTTGTAAAGACAATCTGACTTAGTTTCTACAGAGAAATAAATTTAAGATAAAGTAGAATTATGTGGCAATTGATAGAAAAGTTACATAATGGGCTGCCAATCCAAAAGTATGGTTAGAATTAAATGGCTACTCCACGTGATAAAGATGGCAATCTCCTCTGGTACAATTAACAACCTCTGAAGACCCAGTGGAGGGTCAACTGTGAATCAGTTCTTCTCAACAGCACACAATAACAACAACAACATGGTCATAAAGGGATCTTAAAGTCAGATCGATATCATTAATCATATTTAGAGGCCTAACAAAGTCAAAAGGCGCATTGCCATGGGAAAGTCTGCTGTTAGGGATCTCTCCAAAGTGCTGAAGAGCAGTGGTGTCTCTCTGGAGACTAAGGTGCGTCTGATACAGGCCATGGTCTTCGCAATCACCTGTTATGCATCAGAGAGTTGGACAATGACCAAGGAGGATAGAAGGAGAACTGATGCCTTTGAGCTGTGGTGCTGGAGAAGAGTATTGAGAATACCATGGACTGCTAGGAAAACAAACAGATTTGTCCTGGAAAGGGTTAAACCGGGTGGCTCCTTGGAGGCAAGATTCTGAGGTTCCGTCTAACTTACTTCGGACATGTAGTGAGGAGAGACCGGTCCTTGGAGAGGGACATCATGCTTGGGAGGGTGGAGGGACAGTGCAGGAGAGGAAGGCCCTCTATGAGGTGGATTGATTCAGTGACTGGGATAATCGGGATGGGAGTGTCAGAGACGGTGCGATTGGCACAGGACAGAGCGGAGTTTAGGGCTGTTGTACATAGGGTCGCTATGGGTCGCAGGTGACTCGACGGCACATAACAACAACAATAACAACAAAGTCAATATACAAAGCAATTGTAATAGTAATGTTGTTGTTATGTGCCATTGAGTTGCCTGCGACTCATAGTGACCTTATGCACAACAGCTCTTAACCCTGTTCTATCCTGAGTCAATCTTATTGTCTCTGACACACCTACCTTTATCACCTCAGTCACTGAGTCAACCCATCTCATTGATGGTCTGTCTTCCTCTCTTATGCTGTCCCACCACCCTCTAAATCATGATGTCTCTCTTGAAGGACTGGTCCCTTCTTGCAACATGTCCAAAGCATGTCAGAAGGAGCTTCAGAATCCTGAAATTTGGACAATGAATAAGGATGCCTTGAGTTGTGGTGAAATGTTGTGGAGAAAAGTGATAATTATCACAAGAACTTCCAAAAGGGAAAAAAATAAATGTGTCCTGGAAAATATAAATCCAGGGTATTCCTTGGAGGAAGGATAGTGAAACGTCATCTCATATATTGTGTTAGGAGGGTCAAATCTTTGGAAAAAGTCATCAATCTTGGATAACTAGATGGTCAGTAAAGGAGGGGACGATTCTCAATGAGATAGATTAACACAGTGACTGTAAAATGGGCTTAAATATGTCAGAAATGGTAGGACAATAAGGGTAGGATAGGGTTCAGATCCATTGTCCATAAGGTTACTATGAGTCATAGTCAATTCAATGACATTTACCAACAAAAACAACAAACATCTTTATAAAAAATAGGACACTAGTCATATATATACCAAGAAGACTTGTTAATACAACTGTTGTGTGGTTTTGTCCCTCCCAATTCTAGGAAATAGTCATTAAAGCCAAAAATGAATAAATTGAGAAAGTCTACCAGCTTGCAGTCTAAACTTAATCAAATATACAACAAAGATACATTAGTAATCATTGGTGACTGTAATGGAAAAGTTGGAAACAAAGAGGCAAAAGTGATAGATACAAAATATGTCCTTGGAGCTAGAAAAGAATCTGGAAATTGAATGATAGAGTTTTGCACAATCAATGATATATTCATTGCAAATGCCTTTTACTAAAAAAAATTATTTTATACTGGTTTGCTTACAAAGTTCTTATACATAGATTTTCTTTATCCATCCCTCCCTCCATCCGTCAAATTATGCAACCCTAGGATTACTCCTGCCCATCCTCACCCTCTGTTTTCTTCCCTTCATACATGTTTTACTAAGTATCTATTTCTATATTGATTGCCTTATACAGTATTTGTGCTTATGGGACTGAGAAGATACTTTTTAATAAGAATGTAAATGGCAAGTATACTCATTTTTCACACCTGATGAGGTATATGGAATAAGATTAACAGAGTCACTGTAAATATTCGATCAAAAATATCAACAGCAGCAGTTTAAGCAAGGCTAGGGTCTGACTGAGGAATAGATCATTAATTACTCATGTTCATGTTCAAATTTAAATTGAAATATATTTTTAAAATGTCTGTGAGAACTAAAATGTGACCTTGAGTCTACCTCACCTGAAATTACTAACTCCATCAAGAAGAGATTCGATGTACTGAACACTAATGACCAGCGATCAGATGAGTTATGGTGTAATATAAGGGATATTATCCTTGAAGAAAGCAAAACATCACTACAAAGACAAGAATGGAAAGATACAAATGAATGTCCAAAGAAATTCTGAAAATTGCACTAGAATGCAGAGAAACCAACACAAGAAATAAATGATGAAGGCAGAGAAACCAATACAAAATAAATAAATATGAAGGAAGATAAAGGGAAGTTTTCAAAAAGCGGTGTTAGAAAACAGAGTATTATAATAAAATGTGTAAAGAACTATTGTTATAAAACCAAAAAGTGAGAACATTCTTGTCATTTCGCAAGATAAAAGAACTGAAAAACAAATGCAAGCCTCTACTTGTAATTCTGAAGGATTCTATGGGCAAACTCTGGAACAATACAGGGAACATCAGATAGAAAGAATAAAACAGTGCCACTATACAAAAAGAATTGCTCAATACAGAATCATTTTAGGCAGTACCATGTGATCGAGAACTAATGGTAATGAAGGAAGTTTAATCTACACTGATAGCTTTGGGGGAAAAAGACACAAACCAAAAACAAACAAAAAACATGGCACCATGAATAGAAGGAATACAAATTGACATGTTGCAACAACTCACGAGTCTACTTAATGAAACTTGGAAGATAGCTACCTGCCCAACTAGGAAGAGATTCATATTTATTTACATATCAAAAGGATAGGACCTAACAGAATATGAAAAATATTGAACAATGTCATTAACATCTCATGCAAGCAAAATCTCCTTGAAGATTATTAAAATCAGTTGAAACAGTACATCTACAGGAATTACTAGAAATTTATGCTGGATTTAGAAGACTGCAGTATGAGCTATATAAATTCTGATGTCAGATACATCGTGGCTAAACGCAGAGGACACTAGAAAGATGCTTTGTTGTATTTTACTATGAAAAAGTATTCAATTGTAAAATCATAACTAATTTTGGATCGCATTGAGAAAAATAGGAATCCTGAAGACTTAATTGTGCTCATTAGGAAACCAGATATAGGCCAAAGAACTGAAGAACAATAGTGTCAGTTTAAAAGACAAAGGTGAAAAAAAAAGGAAAAAGAGAAAAAAGAAGAAGAAGAAGAAGAAAAAAAAAAGACAAAGGTGTACCTGACACAAGCCATGGTATTTTCAGTTCACATTTAACTTTCATCTGGAAGTTGGACAATGTATAAGACTGACATGAAATAAAACAGTATCTTTGAATTACAGAGTTGAACAAGAGTTCTGAATACTCATGGACTGCCAGAAGAACAATTCTGTCTGAAGGATGTGATACTAACATACTCTATAAAGGCCAGGATGGTGAAACTTCATCTCACATAATTTAGGCATGCTATCTGGTGTGGCCAATCTTTGGAAAAAGACATGTTACTAGAAAGATGGAGAGACAGAGAAAGAGAGGAAGAAAGACAGAGAGAGAGAGAGAGAGAGAGAGAGAGAGAGAGAGAGAGAGAAACAAAAAACCCAACTGGACTGGGGAAAAAAAGCAAAATAAAAAGAAGGACTGACACAGTGACTTTAACAATGGGTTCAAACATATGAAAGATCGTGAAGATTGCTTAGAATATAGCAAGATCTCTTGCTCATTGAGGAGCAAGGAGATACAGTTTATTCCATGGCACCTAGAAACAATAAATAACAAGTAGCCTGCAGATATGTCAATATTTCACAATGCTTTGGTTCATCCATTGTTTTGATGTATTATTGGTGAATATCATAAAGTTACATTAAGGTATATGTCATATTCAATGAAAACACACTTAATTTTGGTTTTGTTCACAGAATATTATTAGAAATTAAGTATTAGCAAGACTCTATGTTGAATATAATGTACAAGTCATGTGAGCAATAATGCTTTGATATTCAGTTTTAGGAAAACAACTGTGACCACTTTCTTAGTGAAGACTTTGTGGTCTGTAGTGGAGATTTTACCAACTAGATAGGCTTCCAAAAGTTGAAAACAATATTTCATACAGCTCCCTTCTACATTAAAATTGTGTGTAAAGAACAAAATTTCCTCCTTCTGGTTTTTGTTATTGTTGTTATGTTGTTGTTAGACACCTGTGACTCATAGCAACCCTGTGTACAAAAGCCCTAAATCCTTCTCTATCCCTTGCCAATTTTATTGCCTCTAACATGCCCAATCCCATTACCCCAGTGACTGAATCTAATCATCTCATCGAGGGACTTCCCCTCCTGCACTGTTACTCTCCCCTCCCAAGCATGATGTCCCTCTCCAAGCACTAGTCCCTTCTTGCAATATATCCATAGTTTGTCAGATGGAGCCTCAGATTTCTTGCTTCCAAGGAGTAGCCTGGATTCACCCTCGCCAGGACAAACTTGTTTGTTCTCCTAGCAGTCCATGATATATTCAATATTATTCTCCAGCACCAAAGCTCAAAGGCATCAACTCTCCCTCTATCATCCCTAGTCATTGTCCTGTTTTCTAATGTATAGCAAGTAATTGCCTGCATCAGGCACACCTTAGTCACCAGACTGACATCATTCCTCTTCAGTACTTTGGAGAGGTCTCTGACAGCAGACTTTCCCAATGCAATTCATCTTTTAATTTCCTGGCTGCTGGTACCAAGAGTGTTGATTGTAGAGCTAAGCACACTGAAGCTGTCAACAATCTCAATCTCTTCACTATCAATCATGATGTAGAGACAAGATTATATTTGGAAAATCTTAGCAGATTTATTAAAACAGACTCTTTGGGGGTCTTATATTTGTCTAAAAGCAGAGCTTAAAATTATCGCATTCTGACAACCGTCTGCAAGGCAACAATTCTAAACCTGTTGCTATCAAAACAACTTTGGGCTATAGCAGCCAACATCATTTATATGATTATGCAATTTAACAAAGCACAAGAAAGCAGTAATTCACCCACAAAACTAAACTAAGGGCTGTTTCAGTTCTATCATTTAGGGAGATCAAGAATATTTGGAACTTCTTTCACTATTTTCCTCATAAGAAAGAGCAAAGCTCTACTCCCTAAACTGGTTCTTTTCTATATTTCACTTACCTTGTTAATTCTCTGAAATGTGATAATTGAATTATCCAATATTTATTTCACTAAAGCAATTAAACCCATTCCTGGATTTTTCTTACATCAGATTTGTTAGATTTTGCATAACCTCTGTTTTCTTTTTTAAAAAATTTTAAAATTTTATCAGTGTATGTGTGTGTGTGTGTACCAGCATATTGGGTCTGACTGGTACAGGACGTCATTGCCCCTCCTTCTCCAGCAGAGTACCTGGTGGATTCAAACTGTGTACCTCTGGGATTGCAGTGCAGCTTCTTGCCTCTAGGCCACCAAAGCTCCCTAACTTCTGTATTCTTACCTCTTTGAATTATGTTGGTCTTTTTAATTTCATTAAGGTGCACCTGTACAGGCCATGGTCTTTGCAATCACTTGCTATGCATCAGAGAGCTGGGCAATGACTAGGCAGGATAGAGAATTGATGCCTTTGAGCTGTGGTTCTGGAGAAGAGTATTGAATATACCATGGACTTCTAAGAAAATGAACAGGTTTATCTTGGAGAGGGTCAAACCAGTCTGCTCCTTGGAGGCAAGGATTCTGAAGCTTCGTCTGACATACTTTGGACATGTTGCAAGGCGGGACCAGTCCTTGGAGAGGGACGTCATGCTTGGGTGGGTGGAGGGACAGTGCAGGAGAGGAAGACCCTCTATGAGGTGGATTGATTAAGTGACTGGAGTAATGGGGGTGGGTGTGTCAGAGACACTGAGACTGGCACAGGACAGAGCAGGGTTTAGGGCTGTTTTACATAGGGTCACTGAGTCGCAGGCAACTTGATGGCACATAACAATCTAACAACAACAACCCAGCAATATCAGAGTATAGTCACATTAGCAGCTTTAGGACCTTGTATTCTCACAGGGTTTATATGAACTTCCAAAGTTTAGTCTTTGCTCTCCCAGTGGTGTTACTGACTGAAGTTTTTCCTTTGATAGCAAATCCTGGTTTCTTTCAAGTGTCTTATATTTTTGGAGACACTGGGGGCTTGAAAGATGTATCTGTTGTTCAAATAGATTTCTTATTTTAGAGGTTTGACGGTTGACAGACTGTTCTCCTGCTGTTTCATCATGCTTGGGATCTGAAGCAAACTTTTTTTGAAATTTTGAAGTGTCCTGTCCCTTCAGCTGCCAGATGCCATACTTGTTAGGGTGCTAGCAGACATCCCAGTTCTGTTATCTCTTTAAATTTTAGAATTGATATTTACTAGTCCTTCCAGAAGACTCAGGAAGGGGACTTCCTGGCTTTCCTACCTGTTTCAGAACTAGCAGGAATTCAGTCACGTGTATTCCCTGTTACCTACCAATATCTTCAAAGAAGAGTTGTCCATTGCAATGGCGCAGTATGTAAGACTTGAACTGTCAACAGTCTTAAAAATCACATAACATGGTCATAACTTCAGTACTTGCTTTCTACTTAGCCCCCGTTTTATGGTTGTAGGTTTACCACAGTAACGTCCCATATGTAGATACACAGTAAGATTTATTGCAAACAATTTTTAAACGTTCTGTCAAAGAAGTAGGAAAGAACAGATACATTTTTATTATTAAACAGTTTATTCCAAACATAAATGAAGTGAGCATACTAAGTGTAACATTTAATTTGGTAGAGATTTTTCTCTGTAATTCACATTATTCTATTTCTAGGGTCGGTGAATGGGCACACTCTGGACGATTAGGTAAGAGTGTAAAATCCCTAATAGATGAGGTAGACTTTGAATCATCATATCCACAATCAAGAATTAAAATCAGCCAATTTTTCTGCTGAGCTAATTATCATCTGTGGGCACATGGTACAGACTAGAATGGACACAAAGTTGTAAGTTTTTGTGAAAGCGTATTTTTTTTCTCTTCTTTTTGTTTTCACAGAGCTGGTTGCTTTGAAATATTGATATTTCAGTTGGCAATCGAAAACTTAATTCACTGTGGCACCAGGACTCCTTAACTCACTAGAACGGAGTCAATCTCCTTCTAAATTACCAAAATGTTTGATGAAAACTCAAATCCAAATCTACTGCCACTGGGACAATTTTGACTTTAGGTATGCCTGATCCAAGCCATAGTCTTTTCAATTACTTCCATGAATCTGAAAGTTAAACAATGAATAAGGATGACAGAAGAAACAATGATGTGGTGGTGTTGAAGAAGATTGCTGAGTATCCTATGGACTGACAAACGAACAAACAAATCTGTACCTAGGAAGTGCAAGGAAGGTTCTCCTTAGAGACAAGGATCGTGAAACTTCATCTAATGTCATTTTGACATGTTTTCAGGAGGGTCTAATTCTTGGAAGAGGCTATCATGCTGAGAAAGGTGCAGAGTCAGAGAAAGAGGAAGATTCTCAGCAGGACGGACAGACACAGGGCCTGTAGTAATGGACTGAAGTATATCAGAGGTGACGAGGGTGGCTTGGGACAGCGCAGGGCACAGATTTGTTGTTCGCAATGCCTCTAGAAGTCGTGAGGAACTCGATGGTACTTATTCCACAGCAGCAATAATATCTTAGAGGGAGGAAGTTGCAAAATCAGCATTACGATTACATCATTGATTCATCTTTTCAGGTATAATCAAGCAATTTTGCAAGATGATATACCAAGCATTCTGTATCCAGCCTGGGGAATATCCTAGCTAAAATGCATGCAACTGGTATTAATACTTTTTCTGTCCCAGTAGCCTAATTGTCTACTGTGGTCTCTTAATTTCAGCTTTAAAAATAGCACATCTAATGTAAAGAGGTGTAGAATATTGTCTTGATTCCTTTATCAAATTAAATTCATGAACTATGAGGTATAAGAAAAAATAAATTATATTGGGAGTATTAGGAAAATGTAAATCATTTTGATAATTCACATTCTTTTAGATTAGTAGTTGGCTTGTCATTTTTAATAAGCATATTTACCAGTTAACTATGGTGTATTTCACACTGATCACTAAGTTAGGTATTTTTTGAGAGACATTTTTTATATTTCCTAAATCCAACTTTTTTATCATTGTGAATATGTTGGAGCTCTAACATATATTAATCTATTATATACATTATATATTAATATCTTATATGTATAGAAGCTTTAATATATTTTTTATCATTGTAAATATGTTGGAGCTTTAACATATATTAATTATATCTTATGTTGTATATCATATGTATTAAGTATATATTAGTGTGTTGCTGATGTTATGTGCCATTGAGTCACTTGCGACTCATAGCGACCCCATGTACAACAGCCCTAAACCCTGCTCTGTCCTGTGCCAATCGCACTGTCTCTGACACTCCCATCCCGATTACCCCAGTCACTGAATCAGTTCATCTCATAGAGGGTCTTCCCCTCCTGCGCTGTCCCTCCACCCTCCCAAGCATGATGTCCCTCTCCAAGGACCCGTCCCTCCTGGCAACATGTCAAAAGTATGTCAGACGAAGCCCCAGAATCCTTGCCTCCAAGAAGCCGCCCGGTTTGACCCTTTCCGGGATGAATCTGTTTGTTTTCCTAGCCGTCCATGGTACCCTCAATACTCTTCTCCAGCACCACGGCTCAAAGGCATCAATTCTCCTTCTATTCTCCTTAGTCACTGTCCAACTCTCTGATGCATAACAAGTGATGGCAAAGACCATGGCCTGTATCAGACGCACCTTAGTCTCCAGAGAGACTCCAATATATTAATATGTTATATCATGTTATATCATATCATATCAATCATATTAATTATATATTATATAATATATTGAAACGTCTATATATATTAAAGATTAATTTTATATTAACATTATATGAACTATATATTCCTTGAGACTTCTATTTACTTTTATTTTTGAGACATTGTCACATATTACACCAAATACACGCATGAATTTATGTGAGAAACTAAAACTATTACCCAGAAAGGAGCCTGAAGATAGTGTCTCAGCTTTGCATTAAACATGACACTGAACTGCTTATTATTATGTAGATTTATACACTAAGAAAGGAGTTCTGCTGACATAATATTTAAAGCACTTGGCTACTAACCAAAAGTTAGTGATTTAAACTCAAACTGCTCCATGGGATAAGATGTGATAGTTGACTTCTGTAAGATTTGCAGCCTTGACAACTCTATACGATCCTACTGGGCAGTCATGAGTAGGAAATTAACCTCAAAGAAGTGAGTTTCATTTGACTTTTTGGTTTGTATTTTTTTTTTTAGTTTTTTAATACTAGTTCAGTTACAACATTCAAATACATCTTTTTTTTTTTACATCAGATCTTTACCATTTCCCTCACTCATCAAATTATACAACCCCATGATTAATCTCTCCCCCCCACACACACACACACCCCTCTCGTCATCCTCTGCTTCCAGCCTCCTCCCCACTTGGGTCCTCATACTCATTCTACAATAATGGTTTTTGAACAGCATTAAGGGAACTCTGGTGCCTTAGTGGTAAGGAGTTGCTAGCAACTCAAAGGTTTGTTACTTGAACCCACCAGCCACACAGTAGACAAAGATGGGCAGTATCTTTTTGTGTGATTTACTTGTCTCTGAAAACCCGCTGGAGTGTCAGGTATGAGTCAGTCCAGACTGGACAGGGCAGAAAAACAATAATAATGCCAGTAATGCGGAAAGTCAGAGAAAGAAGGAAAGGTACTCAACAAGATAGATTAACGCAGTAACTGGAACAAGGTGCTTGCGCCTACCAAACATCATGAGTGTGGTACAGGACAGGGAAGGTTCAGATCTGTTTCTCCAGAGGATCTAGAGTCAGTCAACTGAATGGCACCTGACAACAAAAATAACAGTAAAACAAAATCTGAAGATACACGTTCAGAATCTTTTCTTGAGATTCTTTATTTCTCTTAGCACAGTAATTTAAAATATTTTAAATAGTTTTTAAAAGTTATTGTTGTTTGCACAGTTTGAGTAGTGTTGTAAGTATGCAGTCATGACCTTAAACAGAAATTATGAGGTTTGAGCACAATTGGAGAGGGTTCTGTTGTGCACAGGTGACTGAGTCAGAGCCAAACCTGATAGCTTCAAACAACAGGATGTAAAGAAGATTGGATGTGGAATGGTATTGTTCTCTGGATGCTGGCAGGCATCTTCTCACACATCTGATCTGTATTCTTATATTCACAACTCTTTCCTATTTGCTTATATATTTATATTTTATTGTACTTTGTATCTCCCTCTGACTCCATAAATCATCTTTCCTCTTCTTCTGTGGATACCGTGCTATGTAATATCTCTTCAGAGCAGTCAGACTTCTCCCCAGGTGAGGCTATTTTTCCCCTTCTGGGAAAACTTGAATATATTGCATTTGTTCAGCGACTGGTTTTTATTTTTCCCTTGTGCACAACTCTAGCCCTCACTCAGAATTTTATTTACTTTCTTGTCTCCAGAAAATGTATAGAGAATTACATGGAAAAATTCTTGAGGATTCATCCACTATTTCTCTCTCACAGACATGGGGAGTATTTATAAATTTGTTGCTTTTTAAAAATTGTACTTACATATAGGGACTTTTTCATTTCATACATGATGCTATACAAATAAAACTATACTTTTCCATATCCTTTCTAATTATTTTTAATCTATTGTGTTTTTCAAGTTTATATGCAGCTGAACTGTGATTTATGTGCAAAGAATTACTCTTGGCATGGATATTTAAATTACCCAGTTAATTATAAAAGCTGTTACACAAACTAATTGTTGTTGTTGTTATGTGCTGTGGAGTCGTTTGCGACTCATAGCGACCCTATGTACAACCTAAACCCTGCTCTGTCCTGTGCCAATTGCACTGCCTGTAACACACCCATCTCGATTACTCCAGTCACTGAATCAATCCACCTCATAGAGGGTCTTCCCCTCTTGCGCCACAATACAACTTTATAATATCAAGCCAAACACCCCTGCAATTACTTTTAAATGATGAATTTAACTGAGGGAATGTTGACTACGCTTTTTAATTTCATGTTCACTTTCCCTGGTTACTTATTGTTTTTGTTGCCTGATTGTGTTGATTCTTTTGAAACAGGGTGTTGAAAATTTCACTATGTCATCCAAAACATTTTTTTTTCACGGATGATGTTGTTATTGTTACATGCCGTCCAGTCGCTTGCAACTCATAGCGACCCTATGTACAACAGCCATAAACTCTGCTCTATCCTGTGCCAATCGCACTGTCTCCGACACACCCATCCCAATTACCCCAGTGATTGAATCACTCCACATCATAGAGGGCCTTCCTCTCCTGCGCTGTCCCTCCACCCTCCCAAGCATGATGTCCCTCTCCAAGTACCGGTTCCTCCTTACAACATGTCCAAAGTATGTTAGACGGAGCCTCAGAATCCTTGCCTCCAAGGAGCCCTTTTAACCCCTTTTAACCCTTCCCAGGAGGAATCTGTTTGTTTTCCTAGCAGTCCATGGTACTCTCAATATTCTTCTCCAGCACCACAGCTCAAAGGCATCAATTCTCTTTCTATCCTCCTCGGTCATTGTCCAACTCTCTGATGCATAACAAGTGATTGCAAAGATCATGGCCTATATCAGACGCACCTTAGTCTCCAGAAAGACACCATTGCTCTTCAGTACTTTGGAGAGGTCCCTAGCAGCAGACTTTTCCATCACAATACACCTTTAGTATTTAAAATTTAGAAAATGATTCAACTAGACAATTACCTCCATTATATATAGATAAATATTTCAAGTTTACTGAGGACACGACTTTGTGACACTTGCTTTTTGCAGAATATGCAGGAAATTCACTTTAGTTCTTCTATATGTTTTATGTGCTCTTGAGTCATCTTCAACTCATACAACCCTATGGACAACAGTTATGAAATCTCCCCTGTCCCGAGTCAGTCTCACTGATTCCAGCACACCAACCGTCATCGTCCCAGTTACTGTATGAATCCATCTCATCAGGGTCTTCCTCACCTGTGCTGTTCCTCTACTCTTCTGAGCATGAGTTCCTTCTCCTTCCTGGCCACATGCACAAAGTACGAGACAGAGCTTCAGAATCCTAGCCTCCAAGGAGAAACTTGGTTTCACCATCTATTTATTTTCTTAGAAGTCCATGATATGTTCAAGGCTCTTCTTCAGCACCACAACTCTAAGGCAACAATCATTCTGTCATCCTTAGTCATTGCCCAGTTCTCTGATGCATACCAAGTTAAGTGTGAAGACAATTGGATTAGGCATACTTTAGGCTAGACTGACATCTTGCTGTTCAGCATTCTGGAGAGGTCCCTGACAACACATTTTCCCAATGCAATTTGTCTTTTGATTTCCTGACTGTTGGTGGCAGAAATGTTGACTGTAAAGTCGAGCAGGCTATACAATTAACAACTTCAATCTCTTCTCCATTTATCATATCTTTGTATCTTCATATATTATATCTTCTCCATCTATCATCTATTCTTTTAGTTCTATATAACATAAAATAAAATTAAAATTCGAGAACTTACTAGTTATCCAAAGATGAGGCAATGCCTTCTGCCCTTCTGAAAAGAGAGGTAGACTAATGTGTTCACACAATCACTGTCTGATAAGTCACACAGGCCTTTTCTTATCTAAAGAATATCTAATGGAAGAATAGAAAAATCATTGTCAGTCTTAATTTAAAAAAAAAGAACAAAAAACTTCCATGAAGGAATTGAAAGAAAGAAGAGTAACTTTTCATAGTAACACAGTAAAATGCTTACAGTGTTTTTCTTCACCAAATCTAATTCTTTCAGGAGGTAAACAAATCTTTATACATGACTCATGTAAGAGTTTGTGTTAATGATTAATTGAAGAACTGTGAATATTAATTATTCAGTGCTACATCTTTAAGTTGTCTGTACATTTTAGGAGTTTAGATTGCTTTCTCTCTAGGAAAACTGGATTCAAGTCCTAGCCAATAAAATAAAGTATAACTTGTACATGTTTCTCAAGGGAGACAATGTGTTGCTTTGTTCACAAACAGATCTCAGCAGAACTTGCACACACTAAGATTCACTAGAAAGGAAGCAAGGCCAAGTCATTTCCTAAGAATGAGCAACAAAGAAACTTAGCTCAAGACTTTGATCCCATTATGCATGTGGTCACCTTGAGTTTGGAGGCAACTCAATGGTAAATAACAAAAATAATGTCTTCCAAGTCAGAACCTTGGAGAGAAATTAGAAATTTACAGATCTGCTTTTAGAGTGAGATGTGGATTTTCTCCGTAACAATCACAGGCGGTCTGTTCTTGGTCACTTTGGTGATGCCACTTTCTAGGAAAGCAATGAGATTTGATTCTATTTCAGATCTTATTTCACTGAAAAACTGAAGGGCTTAGGATCAAAGATAATTAAAATATAACAACAACAGCAGCATAGAGAGAGAGAGAGCAGTTGGCCTAATGGACAGAAAGGCATGCTCCCAAGCCAAAGGTGGGTGACTCTACTCCATGGCCTTCAGGCCTGCCTTTAATTGTTTTTGATGAAACATTCTTCTAGGTCATGTAACCCTGGTCTGTCCACTTCCTGTACAGAGGTAACTCATGGTGGCTGTGAAGCTGAACACTGTGACACTGGTGTGTCAAATGTGATAATGGTAACCCATGGTGGACAGTGTTTAGTGAGCTTCCCTATTAAAACAAGCTTGGAAGCAGGAGTGGCATCCACTTCCGTAATAGCCTCTGGAAACCCTATGAACCTGGACAAAGGACGAAAGTTATAGAGGTGTTCAGGACTTTCATTCATAGGGTTGCTATAAGTTACCTACAACTCGACGGCACTTAACAACATCAACGACATTTAAAGAAGCATCTTGAGAATGCACTCATACCTCCATTGTGAACTTGGGATGACGTCTATCCTGTAAAAACATTGGAGAACTGAAAATAATTCAAGTTCAAGTCATGATATTTTTCATTGTTTATGATGGCATTGTGCTCTAATGAGGGTCATTTTGTTGTTGTTCTTAGGTTCTGTTGCATCACTTATAACTAATAGTGACCCCATCTACAACAGATCAAAAGCTGGTCCTGTCCTTATTAACAATCTTCACTGCAGTTAAGCATAGTGTTGCTGTCATTATGTCATCACTTTCATAGGATGTCTCTTCTTTTGCATACCTTTTACTTTTCTAAATATGCTGTCTTTTTCTAAGGAAAAGGTCTTCCATATAACAAGCTTAAAATGTACTGGATTAAGTCTCACCAACCTTATCTATTAAAATGATACTACTGTAATACTTTCAAGACAGATATATTTGTTCTTTAGGCAGTTCGTGCTAAATTCAGCACTTTTTTCTAACACAACAATTTAAAAGCATCAATTTTTCCGTGGTCCTCCTAAATCATTGCCTAGTTTTTATGGGCATCTGAAGCAATTAAAAAAAAAATGTGGCTTGAATCAGGTACACCTTAGTCGTTATATATGCATCTTTGCTTTTTGGCGCTTGAGGATGTCCTTGTGGTCACATGGTCCCAATGTAACAGTTATTTAACTGTTACTTCCATGCATGTTAATTGTGGAACCAAATAAAATTAAGTCATTGATAAATTTTAGCATGGGATTGGGATTATGACTGTTAATTAAAAGGAGCAACACAGTTTTTATATAAAGAGAAAATATGAATAAATATAAATATAAATATAAATATAAATATGAATATGAATATGAATAAATAGAAATAATTTCAGACAGAATTTTGTTTTAATGTGATAGTAATGATAAAGCTTTACAATTCCCACATGATGTTCCATTACTTTTGTTTATTTCTCTTAACAGGCATGCATATGGGTCTCTTTCATTGGGAAAGACAGGTGAGGCCATCCAAATGTCTTGTTTTTTACAAGTATGCATGTCCAGGGCTTCATATACTTGCTGAAACACCTCAAGTCGTGCTCCATCATTCCCTATGCCTTTATTTCTTGTCAATATCTTCAGTGAAGTTGGACTTCTTCCTTCAGTACCATAGGTTCTTAATCATTATTTTGGTGTTGAATGTGGTATTAAATCATTATTTACATGTAAACAAGTGTGTGTGTATATAAATATAATATAAATATTCTATATAAATATTGTATGTGTATAAATATTATACACACACATACACTCACTATAATCACTGGTGGGCTAGTAGTAAGAAATTGCCCTGCTATAGTGAAGGTATGCCGTTTGAACCCACCAGCCACTCCACGGAGTAAAGCTGGGCAATGCCTCGGGAACAATTAACTGCCTCAGAAAACCCATCAGAGGACCAGCTATGAGTCAATTATACAGTAGACAACAATATATATATATATATATTTGGGGGTTTGTTGTTGTTTTGTGGGTGGGTGGTTTTTTGGTTTGTTTGTTTGTTTGTAGTGGGGTTTTTTTGTGCCTCCCCCCGCCTCCTGCCATTTACCACTCTCACAGTATTCATTTTCCTAAGATTTCTGTTCTGAAACATTTAAAGTGGGGCACTATCTGAACCAGGGCAGTTCTCACCCTAGGGCTTACTCTGAAATGGTCAGTAGGAATGGCATCATTGTTTGCAAGATCGGAAGAATTCCAGAATCCCAAGCCCATTACTCTTCTGTTAAATCAACTACTAATAATCACGTAAGATTCCCTTGTGATTTGAGTGTACCAAAAAAAAGTAAGAATTTGCTTTTACATAAAAACTTTATAAGAAATACTGTGAGAAACTAAACTTTTACTTCTTTGTGATTAGGCTTTTGTAATATCTGGCAAATGAGATGAAATAGAGGTTGGTATTAGAATAAGCTAATGCATTTTATTTTACCGTAGAAATTGAGACATGCACTTATCCATACATTGCTGCATTAAATTTAAAACTGAATTTCATGGCTTAGTAGTTTCCTTTTCCATCTGAACAAAAGATGAACAATTTTGATGATTTTTATGACAAATAAAAGTGTAATGAAGGCTAGCAAGATGGGTTATTATTTCTTGATATTCGCACTAGGGTTTTGAAGATTTGTGGTCACTGTCCAAGAGCTAGCTAATTACTTCGATTCCGATGAGTATGAAGCAATAGTAACAATTATCTTTTAAGACTTGCAATAGGTTCCTTCCTCCATCCAAGTTTTATTTACTTTATTGCTGTTGAAAATATATATAGTAAAACATATATCTATAAAAAAATTTCTATCATACAATTTAGTGGCATTAAGTATATTCTTGTAGTTTTACAGCCATTCTTACCCTCCTGTTCTGACTTGTTTCTCTTTCCTTAACATAAACTCTCTACCTCTGAAGATTCGTACCTAAACTTTCATTTTCGTATTGTCAACTTGATCCTTTATAGATTGTTTTTAAACAACCATAATAGTCAAGGCAGATTTTTGTTTTATTTAGGTATGGAGAATTATTGTTTACAATTTGTTGATAGGAATTACAATATTTTACTGTGCAAAACTTAACCTTAATCAACACAATTATATGCCTAATTGCTCAACTTTCTTTAGTCCCACCCTCACACTCTTGGTAATCAACGTTTCTCTCTGTACATTTACCTTTTTTTTTACTGCTTCATAAAGGTGAGGTCATACTATAAATTGTAATGGGAAGAGATTATCCACCTTCTTCCTCTGGAGTAATTGATAGACTTGGATCACTAAACTTTTAGTTAACACTCACTCGTACGATGTTATATGCCACCAGAGCTCCTTGTAGCATGTTTTAAAATCAAGAAATAGGAGTTTTCACATGTTAATTTTCAATATAATTTTTAGGTATTTAGGGCTACTTATCATTCTTGAGAAAACTGAAGATTGATTTTTTTCTACTTCTATAGAGAAAGCCCAGTGGACAGAAAGCGATGCTACCAAGCCAAAGGTCGGTTGTTTTTGTTCAGACATTCCTCTAGGTCGTATAGCCCTGGTGTACAAGTTGCTGTACCGCAGTCACTTGTGGTTGCTGTGAGGCTGAACACTGTGACACTGATGTGTCAAATGCATTAATAGTTGGCTACCCAATGTGGACAGAGAATGGGGTGGAGCTCCCTGATTAAAACAAGCTTGGAAGGAGGAGTGGCATCCACTTCCATAATAGCTTGCCCCCGGAAACCCTATGAACCCGGAGAGAGGATGAAAGGCACCCAAGCGTCGAGGACTCTCCTTCATAGGGTCGCTATGAGTCGCCTGCGACTCAACGACACTTAACAACAACAACATAGAGAAGGCTGCTTGAATTTTAATTGGTATTTCATGGAATTTATTGATAGCTTTAGGACAAACTTACATCACAAAAACATTACATCTTTCAATCCATGAACATAGAATATATTTCTATGCCTCTGGAAACTCTATGAATTTAGAGAAACGATGAAAGTTATACAAGTGTTCAGGCCATTCGTTCATGGGGTTGCTAGGAGTCATCTATGACTTGACGGCACTTAACAACAACATAAAGAGAGCTCTGTTGGCCTAGTGTTGGCCTAGAAAAGTTATACTACAAAGCCAAAGGTGGTTGATTTTAATCTGGAGCCCTTAGGCCTGGTTTTAATTGCTTTTGTTTAAACGTTTGTCAAAGTGGTATAACATTGGTCATTCCATCTGCTGTACAGAGGTAACTTGTTGTTGCTGCGATGATAAACACTGACACTGATGTGTCAAATGCAATAATGGTTACTCATGGTGGACAATGTTCGGTGGAGCTCCCCAATTAAAACAAGCTTAGAAACAGGTGTGGCATTCACTTTCAAAATAGCTTGCTTCTGGAAACTCTATGAACTTGGAGAAACAATCAAAGTTATACAAGTGTTCAGGTCTTTCATTCATAGGGTCTCTATGAGTCATTGCTATTTGAGAGAACTTACAACAAAAGATGTCTTTTTTTTAGCCTGTATCAGCAGTGTTTTATAATTTTCTTTGTATATGTCTTTCAAGTGTCAGGTTAGATTTGTTCCTAGAAGTTTTATTTTCTTAGATTTTATTATAAATAGAATTACTTTTCTAATTTATGTTACAGAATTTTCATTGCTGCTATATATATATTCCATGTTCCAATTGATAAAGGATGTTTGTCATTATTTTTCCTCACTTTTATTAACTTCCAGATTAGTTCCACATCTAGTCCACAACTGATTGTTAATTAAATAAAAACTACATACCTTGACGAATCCAAGTGCTTCAAACAAGAGGCTCCAAAGGCGGCCTAGGAAGATCCTAACCAACTTTTGATCACAAAGGCCAGCCAACTTGGTCTAAATTGGTTTTCACAAGAGGATTCTAGCCCGCAACTGATAGTTAATTAAATAAAAACAAACTGCTTACACCTGTTATTGTTGATGTTGTGCATCATCGAATCAGAACCGACCCATAGCTGACCCTCCAGAGGGTTTACAGAGCAGTAAATCACACAGCAGTTTATTGCCTTTCTTCCATGGAACAGCTAATGGATTTGAACCACCAGCCTTCAGAGTTGTAGCACAGCTTCTTGCCATTAGGCCAGCAGAGCTCCTTGATGGTTAATTAAATAAAACTGACCTACCTTCCAGGATCCAGTTGCTTCAAAAAAGAGGTTTCAAACAAAAGACTATCAGGCAAGCCTCAACCAACTTTTAATCACATAGGCCTGCCCATTGGAACCTAATTGGTTTAAACAACAGGTGTCTAGCCCTGATTGTTAACTAAATCAAAACAACCAAATGGCTTACACCTGATTGTTAATTAAATAAAAATGACCTACCTTTCAGAATCCAACTTCTTCAAACAAAAGGCTCCAAACAAGGGGTCTCTGAGAAGCCTATGAACAATAGAGGAACATGAATAAAGTTTTATAACTTAACTGAATTGTGTTTGATAACTTTGTAGCCTGAAACTGTCAAATTACAGAAATTTTATATGGACTCTGAAATTTTCAACATAAAGATAATATGACACATGATTAGAGGAGTTTTTTCAATATCAATAAATTTCATATATTTTTCTGTTCTTACTATTTTCATTAAGATTTCTCATAGATGGAGGTAGTTAGGACAGACAATTGTCTTCTTACTTACTTCAAGGGGAAAAGCCAAAGACTTCCTGTTAAATAGAAACTGGAGTAATATGTTTGCCAACAGTATGACATCATACTGCTCTGAGTCTTACTGCGGTATTTCCTTCTAATAAAAGGTTCCATATTCTCTTATGCTTTTCTAAATTTACAGAGCTGAAAACACAAGATCAATTTCCTTTGTTCTCTACATCTGGTCTATTATGTTGATTGAACTTGGGATGTAGAACTATTACTAATTTTTAAGTGTACCTCACTTAGACATAGTGTATTATTTTTTAAAAAAAATACTACTGAGTCATGTTCATTAAGTAGTACTGTTATTGTTGTTTAGTTTGAGTTATAATTTTTCCATAGAATAAATTGACTATCATTTCTCTCTTCTTTTCTGGAAGACTGTGAACAATATTGGTATTATTTTTTTCTCTAAATGCTTGAACTTTTCAGAACTTTGCTGTTTTGGGTGGATTTTTTAGCACTGATTTAATTCTCTTCGCTATTAAGTTTGTTTAGTTAACAATTTCTTTTGAGTAAATTTGGATCAGTTGTGTGCTTTTAAGTACTTTCATCTTTATTATCCATTTTATTTCTGTTTGGTTCATCATAATTTTCTGTATTCAATTGTAACACATTTTATTTCATTTATTAAGATTTTATAAATTTAGATTTGCCCTCTATGAGGTGGATTGATTCAGTGACTGGGATAATTGGGATGGGAGTGTCAGAGACAGTGCGATTGGCACAGGACAGAGCAGAGTATAGGGCTGTTGTACATAGGGTCGCTATGAGTCGCAGGCGACTCGACGGCACATAACAACAACAACAACCCTGTTATCAATTTTGATAAAAATTTGACATTTATATCGATTTATATTGATTTTTAAAGAACTTTCTGCTTCATTGAGTCTACTTCTTGTTTTTTCTTATTTTCAATTATTATTATTTATTAATTTTCTGATGGTTATTATTTCCTTTCTTCTTATAGATTTGGGTTCGTGTTGTCTCATTAGGCTTTTAATTTGACAACTTTCATTTTTATTTTTATGTAGGTATTTTTCAGCTATATATTTTCCACTGAGTTGAGCCTTTAGTGTATTCCATAAGCTTTGGTCAACTTTTATCTTCATTAATTCTAACCACAATTTTGTTCCTGTATTGGTATCTCCCTTGACTCCTTAGTAGGTAAGAAGTTTTAATTCCATATTTGTGCATTTTCCAGGCTATTTCCTGTTATCGATTTTCAGTTTTACTCTTTTGTGGTCAGGAAAATGTTGTTGTATTATTTCTTTTCAAATTTATCAACACTTATTTTCCTGGAGTATGAACCTGGAGAGAGGATGAGAGACACCCAAACGTCGAGGACTCTCCTTCATAGGGTCGCTATGAGTTCCCTGCGACTCGACGGCACTTAACAACTATAACATCAACATAGAGAGAGATCAGCTCGCCCAGTGGACAGAAGGCGATGCTAAGCCGAAGGTGGGTGACTTAATCTGTGGCCCTCGGGCCTGTCTTTCATTGTTTTTGTTCAGACATTCCTCTAGGTCGTACAGCCCTGGTGTACAAGTTGCCGTCCCGCGGTCATTTGTGGTTGCTGTGAGGCTGAACACTGTGACACGGATGTGTCAAATGCATTAATGGTTGGTTAACCAATGCAGACAGAGAGTGGGGTGGAGCTCCCCGATTAAAACAAGCTTGGAAGGAGGACTGGCATCCACTTCCATAATAGCTTGCCTCCGGAAACCCTATGAACCTGGAGAGAGGATGGAAAGCACCCAAGCATCTCTCCTTCATAGGGTCACTATGAGTCGCCTGCGACTCAACGACACTTAACAACAACAACAACATATTTTTTTTAAGTATATTAAGTTTTTCCTTTTTCTTTTCTTAAGTTTGTTAACTTACTTGGTTTCTACCAGTATTTATCTTTTTTTTTGTTCTCACTATTTTCTGTAAAGGAACACCAAGATGGCAGCAACTTCAACCATTCTTTCCTGCATATCATAACTCTTTATGGCACTTTGGTTTAACTGTGACATGAAACTTTCATCTCATTTTAAGTTGTAAAGTCTCACAGGCACATCACAGAACATCTTTTCATCAACATGAATCTCCTCCAAGAAGCATCGCAAGATGTGTTGCACTAATCATTCTGTCAACCAAAGGGTACAGTGCCCACTCTTTTGTTATTCTCTGTGACATTTTGTTTCTGCGAGTGTATTTCAGTAGGGAAATCCACACTCACCATGCTTCTTTTGGGGATGCATGTTGCCTTCCTGTTTTGCTGTTAATTTCCTTTCCAGTTTTGTAAGTGTGTGCAGAAGCATGAGTTGACTTTCTTCCCTTTAAGATGGAGGAAATGCTAAGATTTTTATGGAAGAACCTCTGAGAAATCTGTTTTGTTGATTTCAGAGACTCAGTATACCTATGTGGTTGGAAAGAAGTCTTTCTTTAAATGGCCTACTTTCTGACAAAAATATAGGAACCTTTTTAAAGAGTTTGTGTCAGTCAAGATAATGATAGTCATACTCTGTATGGACCTCTAAGGAAGTTTATGCTGGTGCTATCAAAGCAGACACATAGCATGTTGGCTGTGGATGCAGATTCCACTCAAGTAGAATTATTTCCTAGTATATACAATCTTCAGTCAGAAAACGTCAGGAGAGTTCTACCCTATTGCTTTCAGAGGTCTGAGCTATGGACTATATAGAAAGATATAATACTATCTATAGGAACCATACCATTAATGTCTCATGGAAACAAAATATTATTGAAGATTATTCAAAAACAGCTAAAACAGTATGTTAACAGAGAAATACCTGAAGTACAAGTTGGTTTTAGAAGAGGTCACAGGACTAGGGATATCATTGTTGATGTGAGATGGATCCCAGCCAAAAGCAGATAATGTTGTTGTTAAGTGCTGTCGAGTCGCAGGCAACTCATAGCGACCCTATGAAGGAGAGTCCTTGATGCTTGGGTGCCTTTCATCCTCTCTTCAAGTTCATAGGGTTTCCGGAGACAAGCTATTATGGAAGTGGATGCCACTCCTCCTTCCACGCTTGTTCAGTCGGGGAGCTCCACCCCACTCTCAGTCCGCATTGGATAGTCAAACATTAACGCATTTGACACATCCGTGTCACAGGGTGCAGCCTCACAGCAACCACAAGTGACCGCGGGACAGCAATTTTTACACCAGGGCTATACGCCCTAGAGATAATACTGGAGAATATATATCTGTGCTTTTTTTGACTATGCAAAGGCATTTGACTCGTGGATCATAACAAATGATGGCTTATATTGAGAAGAATGGAAATCCCAAAGCACTTCAGTATGTTCATACAAAATATACACCTAGACCAAGATGCTGTTGTGCAAACAGAGCAAAGGAACACTGCATGGTTTAAGATCGGTAAACGTGTTCATCAGGGTTGTATTCTTTTTCCATACCTATTCAATCTGTATACTGAGCAAATAATTTGTGAAGCTTGGATCTGTGAAGAGGAATGCAGCATCAGGATCGCAGAAAACAGCCTGGTTTATCCTTATGACACAACTTGGCTTGCTGAAGATGAAATGCTTGCTACGGAAGACCAAGGACTACAGCCTTCAGTATGAATTACATCTCATCCTTAACAAAGGCCCAACAGTCAATATTATGAGAGATGCAGAAAAGATTGAAATTGTGGATGATTGCATTGCTTGGATGAACAATCAATACCCTTGGTACCAGAAGTCAGAAAATCAGGAGACGTGTTGCATTGAGTAAGTCCCCTCTAAGGGACTTTTCCAAAATACTAAAGATCAATGATGTCACTATGAAGACTCAGGTGTTCCTGATTCAGGCCATGGTCTCTTAATTACCAGTCAACATTCTTGGTACCAGTAGCCAGGAAATTAAAAGATGAATTGCATTGGGAAAGTCAGCTGTCAGAGACCTCTCCAAGGTACTGAGGAGCAATGATGTCAGTTTAGAGACTAAGGTGTGCCTAATACAGGTCATGGTCTTTGCCATTACTTTATATGCTTTAGAGAGTTGGACAATGACTAGAGATGATAGAAGGAGAGTTGATGCCTTTGAGCTTTGGTGCTGGAGAAGAGGATTGAATATACCATGGACTGCTAGGAGAACAAACAAGTTCATCCTGGAGAGGGTGAAGCTAGGCTGCTCCTTGGTGGCACAGATTCTGAAGCTTTGACTGATATACTTTGAACATGTTGCAAGAAAGGACCAGTCCTTGGAGAGGGACATCATGTTTGGGAGGATAGGAATAGAATAAGATAGGAAGACCCTCGATGAAATGGATTGATTCCACCACTGAGGTAATGGGGATAAATGTGCTGGAGACAATAAGATTGGCAAGGGATAGAGCAGGGTTTAGGGCTGTTGTAACATAGGGTCACTATGCGTCACAAGTGTCTCAACAGCACATAACAATAACACATCACAGAGCTGAACAATAAATAAGAATGACAGAAGAAAAATTGATGAGTTGTGCTGCTGGAGAAAAGTACTGACTAGCCCCTGGGTTGTCAAAAGAATGAATGGAATTCCAAAATCTCTGTAGATGTTCACTGAAATGAAAACTAAACAAACTAAATTTAAAAAAAAGAATGAACACATATGTCTTGGAAAAAGTGCAGCCAAAACACTTCTTGGAGAGAAAGATGTCAAAACTTTGTCTTTCATGCCTTGGACATGTAGTTAGTAAAGGCTATACTTTGCAAGTGACATCATGCTTGGAAATATGGAAGGTCACTGGAGGAGAAGACGACACACACCTCCTTTCCTTCAATGAGATGACTGGCAGGGTGACTTCAGCAAGGGGCTGTAGTGTTTCAGAGATGAGGAGGATGGCACAGAATAGGGCAGGATTCAGGTTGGCTGTCCATAGGGTCATTAGGATTAGAACTTGAATTCGATGACACCTAACAACAACATCACCATGGGAGTTAATTTCATTGGGGAGGGGATTCTTTGGTGAGTTGCAATAGCTTGTCAATCAATACTACCAGGTTCAAATGTGAGTGTCATACTCCAAGGAGTTCGTCATGGAAGGCTGACTTTTGTTCTTAGTTCTGCTAATAGATCGTAGACTGCAAACTCAGCCTCCACTGAAGTCTTCTACTTTCTAATACATAGCAGTCCCAGTTAGCGGTTCTAGGTGTCAACTAGAGGTTTTTATTGTTGTTATGTGACATCAAGTTACATTAAACCTAATAGACCTCTAGGGATATTTGTTTTGTTCACTTCAGAAGCCACAGCAATGAGATAAACAGGTAGCAGGTAGAGTGTGATGGCAACAGATTCAACTGATGAATCCCTGTCTCACACTTAACAGCAGTCTTAGAGCTGACAGTGGTCAGATGGGAAGGGTCTGTCATGCTCCAAATGTGTTTCTGGAGGTGCTTCTGGAGAAGTAAGTCTTTTTCCTAGCATAGCCTGCACCAGATTATGTTGTCTAAGAATGATAGTTTCTTAGCATAAAGCAGCCATGACCAGCAGTCCTCAGCACCTATTAAAAGGATGGGCAGGCAGCCAGGGAGTGATTTCACAGAAGTTCTCTCACCACAGTTTCAGAGGACTGAGCTATAGTGTTCCTTGGGAAATAGACAGTGTTGGATGTTGTTATGTGCCGTCGAGGCACTTGCGATTCATAGTGACCCCTTGTACAATAGCCCTAAAACCTGCTCTATCCTGTGCCAACTTCACCGTCTCTGACGCACCTACATTCATTACCACAGTCACTGAATCAATCCATCTCATCAAGGGTCTTCCTGTCTTTCGCCGTCCCTCCATCCTTCCAAACATGATGTCCCTCTCCAAGGACTGTTCCCTCTTTGCAACATGTCCAAAGTATGTCAGAGGAAGCTTCAGAATCTTTGCCTTCAAGAAGCAGCCTGGTTTCACCCTCTCTAGGATGAACCTGTTTATTCTGACAACATTCCATGGTATATTCAAAACTCTTCTCCAGCACCACAGCTCAAACACATCAATTCTCTTTCTGTCATCCCTCATAATGGTCCAACTCTCTGATGCATAGCAAGCAATTACAAAGACTATAGCCTGTATCAGGCACATCTTAGTCTCCAGAATTACGTGCTTGCTCTTCAGTACTCTAGAGAGGTCCCTGACAGCCAACTTTCCCAATGTAATTCATCTTTTTATTTCCTAGCTATTAGTACCAAAAAGTGTTGAATGTGGAGCCAAAAAATCCAAAACAGTTAATAATCTCAATCTCTTCACCATCAATTATGATGTTGCTGATCAGCTCAATGGTGAGAATCTGTTTTCTTGACATTGAGCCTCAGTCCATATTGAAGGCTGCTGTCCTTGACCTTCTGCAGCAAGTGCTTCAGGGCCTCCTCAGTTTCAGCAAGCAGGGTTGTGTCATCTGCGTAATGCACGTTGTTGGTGACTCTTCCTCTGATCCTGATGCCACATTCCTCCCCATACAGCCCAACATCCTGGATGACCTGTTCCACATATAAATTGAAAGTGTATGAAGATAGGACAAATCCCTGGTGCATACCCTACCCGATTTTTTAATCATGCAGTGTTTCCTTGCTCTGTTCTGACCACTGCGTCCTGGTCCTAGTATAGGTTTCACTTAAGTACAATCAAATGTTCTGGGATTCCCTTTCTTCTCCGAGTCAGCCACAGTTTGTTACGATTCACACAGTCAAATGTCATTGCATAGTCAAAGAGACACAGATAGATGCTCCTCTGAAGCTCCCTGCTTTTATCCAAGATCATCTAACATTAGCTATAATATCTCTAGTACGACAGCCTCTTCTAAATCCAGCCTGCACATCTGTTGTGTTAGTTGAGTGACTAGATCACATTATTAATTCTGTTTTACATAGTACGAATTTGGTATTGAAAATGTTCAGAGTTCATTCAAATAAAGGTTGGGATTTTTTCCCCACTTTTTTTAAATATAATCATAGTTTTAACAATATATGTTGGCTTTTGGAACGAAAACCCTGGCTTTGTTGTTTGTTTTCTCCTATCTTTTATTTTCTTCTTCTACTCTGGAATTTATTTGTATACTAGATAGAACAGGGTTCAGAGCTGTGAGTCACAAGCAACTTGACAGCATATTACAAAGTATTAACATAAATTGAGTCTATGTCACTGTGTGTCCTTTGATAATTTCCCATGATTCCTGCTCCTCCTTATTTCAATCTTTCATTATTCACCTCTTTTTTCTCAGACACAAATGAGGAATGTGACATCCTGTTTGGAGGAAGACTCATCAACAGTCTTTGCTATGCAGATGGCATAACACTGCTTGATGAAACTGAGGAGGACCTGGAGCACTTGCTGTGGAAGGTCAGGGACTACAGTCTTCAATATGGATTGAGGCTCAATCTCAAGAAAACAAAGATTATCACCACTGGGCCATTTGGCAGTATCATGATAGATGGTGAACAGATTTAGATTGTTCACAGTTTTGGTTTGCTTGGCTCCACAGACAACACTCTTGGCACCAGCAGCCAGGAAATTAAAAGACATATTATGATGGGAAAGTCTGTGGTTAGAGACCTCTCTAAAGTACTGAAGTGCAACGATGTCAGTCTGGAGTCTAAGGTGCGCCTGTTACAGGCCATGGTCTTTGCAATCACTTGCTATGTACCAGAGAGCTGGACAATGACTAGGGAGGATAGAAGGAGAATTGGTGCCTTTGAGCTGTGGTGCTGGAGAAGAGTATTGAATGTACCATGGACTGCCAAGAAAACAAACAGGTTTGTCCTGGAGAGGGTTAAACCAGGCTGCTCCTTGGAGGCAAGGATTCTGGGTCTTCATCTGACATACTTTGGGCATGTTGTAAGGAGGGACAGGTCCTTGGAGAGGGACATCATGCTTGGGAGGGTGGAGGGACAGTGCAGGAGGGGAAGACCCTTTATGAGGTGGATTGATTCAGTGACTGGGGTAATCGGGATGGGTGTGTCAGAGGCAGTGCGATTGGTACAGGATAGAGCAGGGTTTAGGGCTGTTGTACATAGGGTCGCTATGAGTTGCAAACGACTCGATGGCACATAAAACAACAAAACAAACAACAGAGATAACGTTGGGTACTATTGGGCACTATGGAGTCGAAGCCTACCCATAGCTGACCTTCTGGCAGGTTTTGAGAGGCAGTTAATCACATGGGAGGAGATTGCCCCTCCTTTTCCAGTGGAGAGGCTGGTGGCCCTGAACTGCTTGCCTTTGGGATTGCAGCACAGAGTCTTGCTGCTAGGCAATAGGAACATTAAATTGCTCATTTTGTTAAAAGAAAACTAGCACATTGAGGTTATTTATGGATTCTAGACAGCTTGCACATTGATTAGATAAAGTAAAATATAGAAAAATCAATCTGGCTTCACTTTATTATTAAAATGTATCTCCTGAGATTCATACCTAAACAGCTATAGAACAAAAAATGATTAAGTATATCAATACATCAGTTTAATTTGGGGATAAATTTTACTTTTATAAGCACTAAATTTTGTTTACTGCTCTAGCAAATGTTGCTACTATACACATATTCAGAAGATGAATTTTTTCTTATCTCCATGTAATTCTAGCTTTCATTATTTATCCTTAAATATTTTATCATAAATATATGCCTTTTTTCCTTTTTTAAACCAACTTTTACTTGTTTGAAAATCATATTGGCTTTTAAGTCAACTGTTCATAAACATTTTATTTTACAACATTATAATTATTATTTCATCTGAGTGTTTATGCATGTCTTTATATTAATTTCCATAGATTAATAGAATTCATTATGATTAATATACAATTAGTCTGACCAATCTCTTTTTGTGTATTTCTTTTCCTTTTACCAAACTAATTTATTTATTAATTTTTACTCCCCTCTCTCCCTTCCATCCCTGGTAATCATCTAAAAATGTTTCTATTTGCATAGGAACTTTTCCTTAGTCTTTTATCAAGGGTAGTCTGATTGACATGGTAACTGAAGCAATGTGCTTAGGTGTGTCAGAGCCAGTGAGACTGGCTCATGGTAGGGTAGGGTCCAGAGCTATTATATAAGGGTCACTGTGAGTTATGGAAGAGTTGATGGCACAAAATAACAAAAACAACATATTAGAATAATCCTATTGTGACTGACTCTTTTTTTTAGCTAGCATAGTATCTTCTAGATGTGCCTATGCTATGCAGTATTTCATGAATCATTTATTGTTTGGTTTTGGTTTGGTTTGGTTTGCATTTTTCATGTGCTCTTCAACTCTTGTTTTCCTTGTCAGATTTTTCTACAAAATGTATAGATGATTCTTATGTCAAATTGTAACTGCTAAATCCTTTTTTCTAATCTGTAGGTTCTCACTTATTATTTTGGGCATATTTTTTGATACATAATGTTTCATTTTTAGGAGGTCCCAATCATCTAGTTTCTTTTCTACTCTTTTGTGCATTTGAATCTATTCATGTCATCTTAGCATTTATGTCATCTCAGAAGTCAGGAGATCACTGGGAAATTCTGCAGTCAGATCTCTCTAAATTATTGTGAAGCACTGATGTTCATTTGAGGGCTACAGAGCATGGTCTTTTCAATTCCTTGCTATGCTTCTGAGAGCTGGCCAGTGAATAAGGATGACAAAGTATGAATTGATGCCTTGGAACTATGGTGTTAGAGAATATTCCATGGACCACCAAAGGAAGAAAGTGTTGGAGAAAGTGTAGTTAGAGTGCTCCTTGGGGTAAAGGTGTTAAAGGTTTTTGGGGGTGTTAAAAAAAAGAGTACTGAATATATCATAGACTTCCTAAAGAATAAAATATCTTGGGAAAATGCAATCAGGATGCTACTTAAAAATGACAAATGCGGCAAAAGTGACAAATGATTGTCTCGCAGATTTTGGTTATGTTGCTAGGAGAGGCTATTCATTTTAGAGGAAATTCATGCTTGGGAAGGTGGAGGGTCAAGAAAAGAGAAGACCACCCTCAACCGGGTGGATTGAAACAGTGATTACAACAATGGGCTCAAGTGTGTTAGAGATTGTAGGATGACAAAATCTAGAACGGGGTCAAATCTGTCGTTCATAGGGTTGATGAGTCATCTCAACTCAACTGCACATAACAACCACAACATCAGTGTCATAGATTAGGGCTTCCACGTTTGTCCCTTTTTTAGCTTTTCATGAATGACCTTTATCATTTTAAATTTTATTCTTAGGTCTTTGATCTATTGAGTTAGTTTTTAATTTATGGCATAATGTAGGGATCTTGTTTCAATTTTCTGGAAATAGATAACCAGTTTGACTGATATCATTTGTTAATGAGACTATCTGTCCCCACTTAACAGATTTCATCTGTTTACCACTGGTGGCTGGATTGATTTATGAGCTTTCAATTTGATTCCATTGATTAATATACCTGTCTTGCTTTGATTACTTTGAGTGCAATAGATTTTGAGATAAGATTTTAAGATCTGCTACTATATTTTTTTTTCTTCAGTAATGATCTACTTATCCTGAGTCTCTTTCCTCACCATATAAAGTTGATTATCATCTTTCCATATCATTAAGTAATTATGATGGGATCAGGATCCGTGCTGCATTGGACCTACCACTAACACCTTCATTGTCTTCAAGTTAGACTTGACTCGTAACTGACCCTCCGGTGGATTTTCAGAGGCTGTAAATTGCAGAAGAGGAAATTATTGATCCTTCTCTCGTGGGTCAACTGGTAGATTCAGACCACAGGCAGCTGAGTTTGCAGAATAACTCTCTACCTACTAGGAAAACTTTCACAGTGTTAAGTCCTCCACCCCATGTTGTTGTTGTTATGTACCATCAAGTCTGAACCAACTCATAGCTGACTATTCATTGATTTTCAGAGGCAGGAAATCGCTCTGGAGAAGGTTGTTCACGCTTCTCTCATGATGCATCTTCTGGATTTTAATCATACGCCTATGAGATTGCTGCAAAGCTTCTTACCACTTTCCTACTACAGCTCCTCTTCCAATCCATGAGCGCAACATATTTTTCTGTTTATGTATTTTTGGGTTTTCCATAGTAGTATTGAATAGTTTTCTTGGTTTTTATCTTTTTCATTTCTGGTTAAATTTATTCCTAAATATTTCATTTTCATGTGATGATTGAAAATAGTCTTGTTTTCCCTGATTCTTTTCCTTAGATTCCTTTGTTACTGTTCAGGAATCTGACTTCTTTATTTGTGCTCATGTTGTACCTGGTCACGTTGCTGTGTTGATCAATCAGACCTAGAAAGTTTCTCATTTAGTCTTTGAGATTTTCTACATAGATGAGAGATAATTTACTAATAGATAGTTTTACTTTCTCCTTGCCAATTTTGGTACATTTTATATCATTTCTCTATCACAATGTTCTAGTTAGGTCATCCAATACAATAGTGAATAAGAGTAGTAATAAAAGGCCATAGCTGTATGGTTCCTATTTGCAAAGTGCTGTGTTTCCTTCTTGATTGCTCATGTAGTAAGGAAAAGAAAGTATCCCAAACACTGTCAGTGGATGAAAATTCCAGGAGAGTAGTGTTTGTTACACACACACACACACACACACAC
>NW_006399838.1:12829132-12833916 GCF_000299155.1 Elephantulus edwardii | reverse complement strand
GTTATGTTATATTACATATTAACAAAAACTGCGATACAATTAAACTCATTGTCTTAGAGTCAATTTCAATTTACAGTGATACTCTATCATGATTATTACACTGTGAATATTAATGAGAGAATAATGCTTATCTTTCCCACTTCATAAGACCTATAATTCTAGCAGACATCTTGACCGCTGCTGAGTAAAACCAAAGTAGAGAACTTGTCTAGGCCAAAAGGGACCTTCTGTACTTTGGAAACTGTAAGGTAATAAGTGAGTGGTGTTTTAACCTGATAAATATGAGACAATGTTATTCAGCTGCTGAAAACTAATGTACATTCTAAATGTGCAGCTTTTGTTTATATTTCTGTTATTAGAGAAAGACTGAGAAGCTGAATCATACACTAGAAACTATATGTAAAATCTTTGCCACTGACAAGAAGGAAGAGGTTCTAAAGAAAATGTTGTAGCAGAGAAATGAGACCCTAGACATAATTACCCCATCAACAATCGAATGGACAAAGAAGCTGTGGTATAGTCACACAATCGACTACTATGCAGCACTGAAAAAAAGGACATCATAAAATGTTATACAAAATGGATGACCTTGAAGACAGTACATGGGAGTAAAATATCTCAATCACAAAGGACAAACACTGCATAATACCACTGCCATAAAACAGGACTGCATGTGAATTGGGGGGAAACTAAGAAATGAGGGAATAAATAATGAACACTGCCTTGAAACAGATAAGAAAAAAACTTTTTAAAAGGAATATATGATTAGGTATTATTTGCATGACAACAGTCCAGAATAAGAGCTGCATAGTAAAGTGGACAGGGGGCAGGAGGAGGAAGGAAATTGTGCAACAATGAAAGAACTTTTTTAAAGAGAAAAGCAAATCGATAGTGGGGGTTGTTGTTGTTGTTATGTGCCGTCGAGTCATTCGCGACTCATAGCGACCCTATGTATAACAGCCCTAAACCCTGCTCTGTCCTGTGCCAACCGCACTGTCTCTGACACTCCCATCCCGATTACCCGAGTCACTGAATCAATCCATCTCATAGAGGGTCTTCCCCTCTCGTGCTGTCCCTCCACCCTCCCAAGCATGATGTCCCTCTCCAAGGACTTGTCCCTCTTTGCAACATGCCCAAAGTAAAATATGTAACAATGAATGAACAGAAGTCCAAGTTTTCAATTAACTTCATATAGTAGTAACAAAAAAGATAATTACCATCTATAAATATTTATAACATATATAAATATTTATAGTATATAAATATTTACAACAACAACACTGAGTATTCATCTATGGTGGCATAAAATTTATTTTTAGCTGGGAAATTGATGTACTTTTAAAGAGTTTAAAATATATTTCATTGGATACATTTTCAAGCTACTGGTTAAAAATAAAAAACAAAACAGTGGCCATCAAGTCGATTGTTATTCATGCTGACCCCGTGTATGTCAAAGCAAAACTCTAACCATAGGTTTCTCACTGACTAATCTTTTAAAAGTAGATCACTAGACTTTTCTTTTAATATACCTGAAAGGGAAATCAAATCAACAATCTTTCCAGTAATTGCTTAAAATTTTCATCATAAATGACAATCAAGATCCTTTAAAGCTTAGGCAAGTGCTAAGTATGTGTGATCTTGGAGAGCGTTAATATGTCTACAAATAAAGTGATTAAATCAAAGTGCTTTGGTAAGCTATCACAACCTATAACCAAGGTCTTCAAAGAGTTTCAGAATTCAAATTCACTGCCACCTGTTTTTATTGTGTGCCATCAAGTGGGGAAGGACATTTAGATAATGGTGCAGCGGGTTTTCAGAGGCGGTATATCACGTGGGAGTTGATGACCCATCTCTCCTGTGGAGCAGCTGATGGATTCCAGCCAGCTATTTTTGGGTTGATGGTGCAATTTCTTACCACTAGGCCACCAGAACGCCCTTAACAGTAGCATCATAACTCCAAATTTATTGAAGAGTCATCAACAACCTGTGTGTTAGGCAGATGACACAACCCTACTTGCTGAAACTGAGGAGGGCCTGAAGTGCTTGCTGCAGAAGGTCAAGAACTGCAGCCTTCAATATAGACTGAAGGGACTGAAGTTCAACATCGAGAAAACAAAGATTCTCACCACTGGGCCAATTGGCAGCATCAGTATGGAAGGTGAAGAGATTGTTAACTACTTTAGTTTTAGTTTACTTGGTTCCACAATCACACTCTTGGTAACAGCGGCCAGGAAATCAAGAGACAAATTGCATTGGGAAAGTCAGCTGTGAGGGACCTCTCAAGAGTACTGAAGAGCAATGACGTCAGGCTGGAGGCTACGGTGTGCCTGATCCAGGCTATAGTCTTTGCAATTACATGCTATGCATCAGTGAGTTGGGTAGTGACTAGGAATGATAGAAAGAGAATTGATGCCTTTGAGCTGTGGTACTGGAGAAGAGTGTTGAATATACCGTGGACTGCTAAGAAAACAAACAGGTTTGTCTTGGAGAGGGTGAAGCCAGTATGTTCCTTGAGCCAAGGATTCTGGGGCTTCGTCTGACATACTTTGGGCATGTTGCAAGCAGGGACTGGTCTCATAAGTTGTTCCATCCACAGTATAGATTTTATGTTTGAATTGAAAGGTAACTGACATTTTCTGCATTGGCTCCTTCACAAGATAAAGTATTGATTCTCTACCCAGTTTCTGAATCATTAACTATGTTATTAAGAAAATCTGCACTGGAGATATTTCATTTCTCTATAGAATTTATAAAGACACCAAACATCTTTGAACAATGACTTCTGTGGAGCAAAGATAAAAAATGTGATCTGAAGAGGTCCATATTCTTTTGAATATATGACCAATATTTTTACCAAGTGTTAGAATTCTCTAGTCTCTCAGAAAAGTATACTTGCCTGCCTATTCCCTTAATTCTTGCTTTCACACAATGCTTTCCACAATTTACACTCACTTTTCATGTTTGAAAAATGTTTCAGTTTCAGCTGTGGAGTTAACATTGAAGAACTGAGAAATATCTCTACATGAACTGACTGCATGGTGATTTTCTGTGATATTTATAGATCACACGTAGCAATGCCATTTTTAGTCTCTCTAGAAATTTTCTTGTTCAAATGCCTAGGGGATAGAGCTATTGAGATACATACTGTGACCCTTTGAAAGGTTTTATGTTATCCAGGATAAGCTGATTCCTTATTGACAATATTGTTAAGTGCCTATATAGAGGTTTCTGAAAACAAAATTTGGCTTGTTCTAGCATGTCTCTATAAGGATGCATTTCATCCAAGCTTCAAAACTGTTATAACTGTTATACCAATATAAGTTATACCCCTGGCATAACATTTCTGAGAATAATTTATGTTAGAAACTCCTCTTAAATCTATGAGCTTTAAAATATAAGAAGCTTGGGTTCAAAAATTCTAGACAATTTTGCTTCTAATCTGTAAATTTCTTTCATTTGGTTTTCTCAAACAACTCTATAGCAAGAGAATCCTATTAGCTTTCTGTATCTCCTGTAGCAAATTACCAAAAACTTGATGATTTAAAACAACACAAACTCTTTCTCACAATATTGCAGCTAAGGTGGCTGCCATGAGTTTCATTGGCCTAAAATCCAAGTGTTCACAAGGCTGATTCTTTTGAAGATTCTGGAAGCTACTCACATTTCTTGGTTTTGTCTGCATAACTCCAAGCGCTGCTTCCTGGATCATTTCTCCTTCTTGGTCTATATTTCCTGCCTCTTATAAAGATGTTAATGGTTATATGGAGATCACACAGATAAAATCG
This sequence comes from Elephantulus edwardii, assembly GCF_000299155.1. Classification (NCBI taxonomy): domain Eukaryota; kingdom Metazoa; phylum Chordata; class Mammalia; order Macroscelidea; family Macroscelididae; genus Elephantulus; species Elephantulus edwardii. The sequence continues at coordinate 12,830,131 of NW_006399838.1, read as the reverse complement.
GGAAAGACTTCATGCTAGGGTCCTGGGCACAATTATATCTGCAAAACATTTTAGCTGTAAAAGCAGCATTCACAGGGATTAGAATATTAACTTTGCTGCCCATGATAGTGGTTATTGAGCAAGTATTGAAGATAAACTTCATGAGAGTCATTTAAGAGTCAATATTTGATGAAGAGTCATAAAGAGGTTCCAATAAGCATACATCTTTGGAAGTATGACGGTGGTAAATTCACAGAACAGTTAGTAGTTTATCTAAATTGAAAAAAAAATACATATATTTAAATAAATAGTATTTAAAACAGCAAATATTTAAAAAAAACAAGCGCATGCAAATGATGGAACTTTTGATCTGGTTTGTCCAACAATCTCTGAAAAAATGTATATAATAACAGAATTTACACTGATTAGATGAATAATATGGCTTCAAACTCATTATTTATTCAACTGAGATGTTCAAATAGGAAATGTTTGTTGTTGTTACGTGCTGTTGAGTTCCTGTGATTCATAATGACCATTTGTATGATAGCTCTGAACCCTGTCCCATCCTAAGCCAATTTCCCTGTCTCCAGCACTCTTTTCCCTGTTACCCCCGTTACTGTGTCAAGCATCTTATCTGGGATCTTCCTCTCCTGTGCTGCCCCTCCACCTGTTCAAGTGTGATGTCCTTCTCCAAGGACTGGTCCCTCCTGGCTACATTCCCAAAGTATGTGAGATGGAGCTTCAGAATCCTTGACTCTAAGGAGTAACTTGATATCACACTCTCCAAGACAAATAGTTTGTCCTTTTGGTAATCCGTGGTACGTTCAACACTCTTCTCCAGCACCATAGCTCAAAGGCATTGATTCTTCTTCTATCACCTGTCATCATTGTCCAGTTCTCTGCTGTATAGCAAGTAACTACAGACCATGGCTTGGATCAGATGTGCCTCAGTCTCTAGACTGATTTCTTTGTTCTTCCACACTCTGGAGAGGTCCCTGATAGCAGATTTTCTGACTGCTG
>NW_006399838.1:12826487-12827567 GCF_000299155.1 Elephantulus edwardii | reverse complement strand
CAATAAGCTGTGGGCTGGAGTTCTCTTGGTTTAGTCACCCAGCATTTGGTGGGAGAGGCTATATTCAAAAAAATGATAATGCTGGACTAATTCTGCAGTTTGGAGGCTCCTGAGAAGTGGTTGGATTCTGGAAGAAAGTTTCATGCATTTTGGTGAGGGTTGTGTATGGAACTTTTGTTTTTCAGTTTTTTTCATCCACAAGCAAGTGTCACTGAGTGGGCTTTCTAGAATTAGCTAACGATAAGCTGTGGACTCAGGACTCTTGGTTTAGTCAACCAGTTACTAGTATCTTACAAAAATGGACTTAATTTAATATGAAAACCAGCTTCTAAAATGCTAATATTTTATTTAAGCAATTTATATTTGTTAGAAAAAAAATAAATGAAGCAACTAAAGTTAGCAGAAGTTGCTGAAGCATTAGAAATATGTAAACATAACAAATTAATATTACATAAAGCAAATGATCTGTGGAGACCTTTACTAAACCTTCCATACTAATGCACTGACGGCTCTCTAGGACTGACATAGTCCAAGATTAGTTCCTTGGGGCATCTTTATCATTCTCCAGTGATGGCACCCGACGTGCTCCTTTACGACCCCATTAGTCAGAATTTACGACAGGAATATTTATTAATTCTTGTAGGTAAGATTAATAATTTAATCACAGATTCAGAGAAACTAAACATACATTAATATTTTAAAAATTATTATTTTTTCTTCAAATTTCATGAAGGTTATATATATGTGTATATATATGTGTGTGTATATATATATATATATCACTATGAAATTTTATTCTTATGTCTTAACCTCAATAATTGCAGAAAATTGAAGTACAGTTTTATTTAGAATTTACTTTTTGAAGCATATACTATGTTCACTACATTCCTATTATTTTTTAGTATTTTTTCCCAAAATAGTGCAAAAATTGTTAAGTATATAATTCATTTTAAATGAAAAGGCACTTTTCAAATGCTATTGTATTTCCATAATAATGTGGGTAACAGTTATAATTTAAAGGGAATATTAATTTAAAATATTATTTCCCAAAATAGTGCAAAAATTGTTAAGTATATAATT
>NW_006399838.1:12810370-12826225 GCF_000299155.1 Elephantulus edwardii | reverse complement strand
GGTCTTCCCCTCCTGCGCTGTCCCTCCACCTCCCAAGCATGATGTCCTTCTCCAAGGAAAGACAACATGTCCAAAGATCCATATTAGCTAGATAAAGTAGTAATTCTGGGTATATAAGGTTTTATCATTGAGATGGCTTCTCTAGGCCATGTTTAACTATTTTGTGATGAAGTGATCATAGTTTTGAGGAGAGGATTAGAAAGGGATACAAGGCCCTTCCTACTAAACGCTCATGGGCTCTCAGTGCCTGGTGTGATATTTTTATTTTGTTGGTTTTGTTGTTGTTGTTGTTTACCCCCGCCCCCCGGGAAGTTTTGCTCTCTTGAGACATAGCTTCCAGCTGCCCTCCAGTCTCTACACCACCAACCTCATCACCCACATCTAGTTGTGCCCCAAAAGACAGCCCACAGGATCCTGGTTCATCCCTCATCTGGTTTTGTTTTGTTTTTTTTTTTCCCCAAATCAGCTTGCATAACTATAAAGCAGTCATTTCTCTGATGGGTCTGAGTCTCTAAGAGACCTTTTATTGACTCTAAACCCAAGGAACATAGAGGATTTGGGGAAATGAGACACAGATGGAGCTGTTCATGTTAGAAATTGTGGATACATGCAGCTGGTTGAGCATTTGCAACTACGTTTATCTGAGACCTTTCATGAATGTTGTTAAGTGCTGTCGAGTCATAAGCGACTCATAGCGACCTTATGAACAAAAGACCTGAACACTTGTATAACTTTCATCATTTCTCCAAGTTCATAGAGTTTCTGGAGGTAAACTCTTTCAGAAGTGGATGCCACTCGTAATTCCAAGCTTCTTTTAATCAGGGAGCTCCACCAAACACTGTCCACCATGGGTAACCATTATCACATTTGACACATAGGTGTCACAGTGTTTAGCTTCATAGCAAAAAGCTTCATGAGTTACCTCTGTACAGCAAGTGGACAGACCAGGGCTATACCACTTGGAAGAATGTTTTACCAAAAAGAATTAAAAACAGCACCCAGGACCACAGGCCCTCTGGCCCAACAGGATTTTAAGTTACAGCCTCGGGAAGGCTCCACCGTTACTCACCCTTAGTCTAAGGCTCAGGGCCGCCTATGGATTCAAGATCATATTTTGATTCTTATGGACTTGTTTTCATTTTCTTCAGCCTCAATTTGAACTTGCACATGAGCAATTGATGGTCTGACTCACAATCTGCTCCTGACTTAGTTTTCACTGCTGATATTGAGTTTCCCCGTTGATTTCTTCCACACATGTAGTGAATCTGATTTCTAGGCTACCCTTTGAGGTCCATGTGTAAATTCTTCATTTGTGTTATTTTAAAAGATATTTGCAATAAATAAATCATTGAAAATACAAAACATGGTAACTTTGTTTCCAGCCTCATTTATATCACCAAGGCCATATTTCTAACTACTATTCCTTCTTCACTATTTCCAAATTTTGGATTTCAGTCACCAGTTATCATTAACACATCTTGATTGCATGTTTGGTCAATATCAGACTGCAAGTTTTGGTAAAAATTTTCCATTCTCCCTCCTTGGATCTAGACGTAGAAGCACATATTCGAATAATTGTTGTTTTATTGTGTCTTCCTCATGTGTATATGGATAATATCCAATTACTCACAGCACTGTATTTCAAGATAGAACTCAAAAAAAAAAAAAAAAAGATAGAACTCAAAATTGACATTTTGACTATGAATACAATGTGATTATTCTGCTTTTCATTCTCAACATAGTATACTATGTGATTATCTAATTCAAAGTGGCCATAACTAATCATCTCATTGTGTTAATACCTAGTATTTTGATATTCATGTGTTCCATTTTATTTTGCATAATAGCTAGTTTTCCAAAATTCAAGCTACATGCATTCAATATTCTCATTATTCAAGGATGTTTGCTATTATTTTTCCACATTTAGACTGAATTCCAATCTAGACTTTACCACTACTAATATAAATCTCCATGTTCCTCTACTGCTCATAGGGTTTTCAGAAACGTCTTTTTTAAGAACTTGATGACAATCCTACTTCTTAGTCTGTCTTAGTCTGGGAGCTCTACTAAAACCTGCCCACAATGGGTAACCCTTGTGGCATTTGATACACCAACGACATAGCTTTCTGTATCACAACAACTCACAGACATTGAAGATAAGTTGACCAGAACCCAAGCAAAAGAAGAAAAGATGTTTCATGTTGTGATCTAGTGCTTATTCCTACAACCTGATAGTATGTTTTTGACTGGAATTTCCTTATGAATATGTTGTTGTTGTTATGTGCCGTCAAGTCACCTGCGACTCATACAACCCTATGTACAACAGCCCTAAACTCCGCTCTGTCCTGTGCTAATCGCACTGTCTCTGACACTCCCATCCCAATTATGCCAGTCACTGAATCAATCCACCTCATAGAGGGCCTTCCTCTCCTGCGCTGTCCCTCCACCTCCCAAGCATGATGTCCTTCTCCAAGGACCGGTCTCTCCTCACAACATGTCCAAAGTATGTTAGATGGAGCCTCAGAATCCTTGCCTCCAAGGAGCCACCCGGTTTAACCCTTTCCAGGACAAATCTGTTTGTTTTCCTAGCAGTCCATGGTATTCTCAATAATCTTCTCCAGCACCACAGCTCAAAGGCATCAATTCTCCTTTTATCCTCCTTGGTCATTGTCCAACTCTCTGATGCATAACAAGTGATTGAGAAGACCAAAGCCTGTATCAGACACACCTTAGTCTCCAGAGAGACACCATTGCTCTTCAGTACTTTGGAGAGGTCCCTAACAGCAGACTTTCCTTATGAATATAGATGCTAAATTTTCTAACTGGGATGGAAGATTCTTCAGAGAAAGCGACACGCTTTTGAACTGGTTTGAATGGAAGGGCAAAACAGAAATTGGCTATCTAATGGCAGAGATTAAGGAAAGAGGCATGAGGTTGCTGATTTGTACACTTTCATGAATATAGTTCTTATTATGATTGTAAGTGGAAATCTGATTTATGAAGTGGAAAGGTGATGGCTAGAATAGCCAGTGGTTGCATTCTGGATGTCTAAAGTTTATCATTCATATGTCTTCTCTGTCTAATGAGTAACTGTTTATTTTGTAGTGAAGTAATTATTGTTTTGAAGAGAGAAGATGAAAATGGGATACAAACATCACCTCTCTAGAGACTTATAAAAGCTCCTGAGACCCCAGTGCCAAGTACTTTTTATATCTTTGGAAAAACTTGCTCATTGGGGACCTATCTTTCAGCTTCTCATCAATCTCAATACTAGCAGCCTGGATCACCGACACTCATCATTTAACAGTACAAGTGATCGTCTATAGGAACCTGGCCCTTTGCTCTCCAGTTTCTCCAAACAAGCCGGCTCACCCATGATCACATGAGTCATTCCCCTGACAGGTCTGAGTCTCTGGGAGACCTTCTGGCAAATCTGAAATCAATGATCACAGAGAAATTGGAGAACTGAGCCATGTATTGAGCTATTCATGTCAGGCATTGCAGACATATTTCTAACTCATTAAGCATTTGGGACTATGATGACCTAAGATTTTTCATATAGGGTCTGCTATTAATCTTATCAAGATAAATGATGAAAAACAGTCATTAATTAAAAAAAATCTCTTAATTAAAATAAAACACAACCAAAAACTCTTCTTTCTTCATATCTACTATTTAAATACTATGAGCACTGCTACTTTTCTGGTTCTAGTTTCAACTACTAGCCATCAATGTAAGCACGTGTGTTACACACCGCCTTTTCCTGCATTCTTAATAAAGTAACCTGAATGATTTGATTCCTTATATATGAGCTGATTGAATTTGCTGGATTTTGCTAATAATGAGCTATTATCTGGCAGTCTCGTGCCTAAAACATATCAGGGCGTGGGGCAGGGGCTTTTGTTTGTAAAAGTTGGTTGGCCCTTGGGCCTGGTGTTAATTGTGTTTAGAATGAACATTCTTCTAAGTGGTACAGCATAGGTCTGTCAATTTCCTCTATTGTGCACGCACGCACACACGCGCACACACACACACACACACACACACACACACACACACACATATATGTCTCTGGTATTACATGATTAGAATTCCAAGTATGTTGCTTTATTCTTTTGATTTTTAAAAACTGACATTTAATTCTAAACCAGATTGTCATTTCCACTTGTGTCACTTCCTGTTAATGACCTAATCCTAAACTTACAATGTCATTTGTCTGTTTGTCATCTCACGATTGCTTATGCATCTCTGTGAAGCTGAAAACTATGTCCCTAAGATTCTAAATACTATCAGGTTCACCTTTAGAGGACAAATTTCAGTGGAGATTACTCATTAATAGAGAGTAGGAAGAAAGACTAGCCATCCACATCTGAAGGACACTTGGCCAAGGGTGGCCCACATCAGGTTCTCATGGCTGACAGGACTGACAGGCCCCAGTTCCCAGCTGGAAACAAAGGAGGACACTTCAATGATTCAGATTCTCCCAGAAGAGCCATGGGTGAGCATTAACATTACTGGTAAGTATATTCATTTTCTCCTGGACACAAGAGACTATTATTTGCTCCTAAAAGCCTTCTGAGGTCCCAACTCTTCTATTTCTTAGTTGTTGGAATTGACAGAAAACCCCATAAGCAATTCTTTACTTCACCTCTCCCTTGCATGTAGACTTCAGAGCTGTAAAACAAGCCAGTAGTAGATGGAATTTGGTCCAGGACTTAAGAACAATAAATGACATAGTTGAGTCTCTACATCTTGTGATTCCTAACCTTTATACTATAATAGACAAAGTGTTAGTCAATAAGCCTTTTATTTTAAGAACTACCTTCACTCTGTAACTTGATTTGTGCCACTGTTAGAACCTCTACTTGGAATATTATTGCTTTTAATTTTTGACTCATGTACTTTTAACTTGTTTAATTTGTGTCTTCTAGGCTGTAACAGTTCCATAATGCATCTTCAAAGATATGAACATGTATGGCTAAGCATAATTGATAACAGTGCATCTAAATTCTAAAATCAATCTCTATAATAGTCTATGTGTTTCCTACTGCCAAAGGGGCCCTTTAGAGTTGTGAGAGATCTTCACCCTGAAACCTACAGTGTCCCTTTTCAACAGGAAGTAGCTAAGAGAACACGCAGTCCCCTTTTCCTTATGAATCAGGGTGAAGTCCCTCTCAGGGAGGAGTGATAGGGAATGGCAAAGGACACACTGACAAAGGCGATTAATCAGAACTGGTTTTGACAAGCACTGTGGCAATGGGACAATTAAAACAGACTTTCAAGGACTATTCAATCTGAATCCTACTGATCATATGGAGATTTTTCAAAATATTTCTTTGAGTTTATTATGTTTAATTTGTTTGTATATAAAGAATGCTCATCTAGATGATAACATAATTATGATAAAAACAAAAGGGGAGAAATATGGGAATTCAATACTAAATATTTGTAATAAACTTAATGCTATTAAAAAGAAATAAAATTAAGATGGAAGTGTAAAATAAAGAAAGAAAGAAATGTTGGAAAAGATTAAAAGAAAGTTCTTTCCATCATTTCTTTCACTCTCTTAAAGTGTCAAATGCTGAATTTATAATGATGAAAACAATACAAAACTCATCAACATCTAGTCTAGTGGGAAACTGCTCCTAGTGACCTCTCATTGTTGTCTAGTTAAAAGCTACTAACAGCTGACTTTTTCTTAGGTTTCTAAAGCTATAAAACATGTGAACAGAGATTGCCCACTGTGTTTTCTGAGAACCCCCACACAAATTTTAATCATCAGAGAGGTGGGGCCCTTCAGGTTAGCAGCGTAACTCCTTATAGACTACACTGAGCTGCCTTCATCATGATTAAAGCTTATCGACAACAAGTCAGAACCGACTCATAGCTGACCCTTCAGCAGGTTTCCAGAACCTGTAATTGCTCTGAAGATATTGCCCGTCTTTCTCCCAATGAGCACATAGTGGATCCAAACTGAAAACCTTTGCTGTCAGTGTAACTGCTCACTCAGTAGGTTACCAGAGTTCTCTTAGAGAAGAAAAAAAAAGCAAATGCACACACACACAAAAAATCCCCCAAATAATGACTGCTCAAATGATAAGTCAGACCATGGGGGCTAATATTATTGACCTGGCTGTAAAGAAACAAATTCATTTAACTGAATGGAAAAAACTTCAAGTTAAAACAAGTTCTCTCTGTGTGCTTCTTTCAAGTTAAGGTATAAAGTGTGTCTTCAAAAGGCAATACTTAAAAGCTAATGGATTAAGAAAAGATAAAGCATTTTAAATAACTTTTAAGAATTAATTTTTCCTCTCTTAGCTATTAAATTACCTTATCTCTAATATTTCAGACAACAGACCAAAGGAAATGTTTGAATTTCTTTTTGGCAATGCTTCTGTACAATTATTTTAAGGCAAAAGATTTGACTTCAAATCATTTTCTGACTCGCAAGTAAGGTACAATCTTATTTTTTTCCTATTTTGTTTAAATATTAGAGTGTGTTTTTAGGGTATGACTTCTCAAAATACTCTCAATGGAGTGTTTACGAAATAATGTATTTGTGTTAATATTCAAAGGTTATTTTTTTAGTTGTATTCAAATAAACTCCAGCTCATGTTGATCTTAAGTGTAATAGAATAAAATGTTGTCAACTTCTTCAGTGTCTTTGTGACCATTGATAAATACTCATTGGTAGCATTAAAACATAATATAGTTGGATTTTTAGAAGTATGAGACATTATCTAGCCTCATCTATTTAAGAAAGAAAACATACATTAAACGTCTCTAACAAATGAATCTCTTGAAGAATTACAGTTAAATAGATATATTTCTTATGTTATACAAGATTTTGTGCTCTTTTCTGCATTGTAAATTCATTTGTAGCTGATACCATTATATAGATCTATTTTGTAACTGAATTCTGAAGAGACTATTTTTTAACTCTATATGGGGTGTTTTTTTAAAAAATTTCGTTTATATTGGTTTGCTTACACATTGATATATATTGTGTTTCACAGTATTCTTCATTCATACTGTATTTCCTACAATCATTCCATGCACTATGATTTTTAATTTTTTTTTAAATTTTGTTTTATACATACAGAGTTCATATACAATGTTTTTCATACCAGATCTTTTCCCTTTCCTTTACCCATTCCTCCATCCACCCATCAAATTATGGTCCCCTCCTCGGATCCTTGTACTTGTTCTAACACTAATGGTCTTATAATATATTTGTCTTTATGAGATCGAGTTAGTTTGCTCAGCATAATGCTCTCCAGTCCCTCCCATGTTAGGGAGTAAATTACAAAATCCTTGTTCCTGTGTGCTGTATAGTATTCCATTGTGTGACTGTACCATAATTTTTCAATCCACTTCCTTTCAGTTAGGCATTTGGGCTGTTTCCATATTCTTGCTATGGTGAATAACACTGCTATGAACATTGGTATACAAGTCTCTGTTTTTGCCTCAGTTCTTATTTTGTGAAAATGACAATCCTACCAAAATCAATCTGCATGTTCAACACAATCCCAATACAGATTCCTACCAAATTCATTTTTAAAGTAAATTGAAATGGAAATTGTCAAGCATATTTGGAGAGGAAAGAGATCCCAAATAAGCAATGTAGTTCTGAGAAGCAAAAATGAAGTGGGAGGCATAGCACTCCCTGACCTCAAAACCTACTACACAGTAGTAGTAACAAAAACAGCATGGTACTGGTACAATGACATATATATAAGCTAATGGAACAGAATTGAGACCCCAGAAATAGACCCACTATCAATGGTCAAGTGATATTCATCAAGAATATAAAGTTTATACAACAGGGAAATTACAACCTCTTCAACAAACAGTGCTGGCAAAACTGGACTGCTAGCTGCAGAAAGTTTAAACAGGATCAACATCTCACGCTGTACACATAAATGAACTCAAGGTGGATCAGAGGCCTTGGAATAAAACCCCAAACCATAAAGCTCATAATGTATGGTATAAAGGAACTGACAGACACAGACAGAAAGGCACTATCTGAAGAAGATAAAATTGATTAATGGGTCCTTCTAAAGATGAAATCTCTGTGCTCATCAAAAACTTTTTCCAACAAGGTGAAAAGAAAACCTACTCACTGGGAAAAAATATTTGGCAATACCTTCTCAGACAAGGGTCTCTTAATGAAAGTTTAGAGAATCCTTCAGGGCCTCCAGAAGAAAAAGACTCATAACCAATTACAAAGTGGGCAAAAGACACGGAAAGACTTTTCACAGAGGAAGATGGTCAACAGACACATGAAGAAATGTTCCCAATCACTGGCAATAAGAAAAATGCAAACCAAAACCACAATGATATACTACTTACCCCAGTAAGTGGCAAAGTTTAGCAAGTCAGCATGTAATAAATGTTGGAGAAGATGTGGTGAGATAGGAACTCTTATACATTGTTGGTGGGATTGTAAAATGGTAAAACCACCCTGGAAGGCAGTTTGACATTTCCTCAAAAAGCTCAACATACAATTTTCATATGGTCCAGCTATTCCACTGCTTGGAATATACCCTGAAAAGAAACCATATTCACTTTTTAATTTTTTTATTCCTAGGAGTTAATTTTTCTCCTACAGTTTACGTATTGTATTGTTCATTGTTGGATCTTGGATTTCACTGTGCCTTATATTTAATTTAACTTGAACAATTATGTGTACTGCAGAAGAAATTCTGAAGTCAGAGATAAAAGATTTTTATTACTCATGGCACATCAAGTAGCATGACCATGGACATATTTATACAGATTTTCTTTGCTACCTAGTAACTCAGGGTCAACGCAAGCCAACCGGTTGTGTGCTGAATATTCATTGTGTTTGGTTCTAGTTTTAGAGGGCTGAACTCTGAGAATCCACTGATTTTTTTTTTATTAAACAGTTAGAAATTTATTCAGTCATGTAAGGAGGAATTACCTATCATTCATAATTTATCAGTGCAAATACTATCTTGATAAATTACTTAAATAAAAAGTATATGTATACTTGTATACTTGGCATACACATGATTTATTGGTAAAGAAGCTGTTTAAAGAGGTATACCTTTTTCTAGCCCTCATATACCATGTTGTCTCTAAAAATAATAGACACAACTGGTGAACAAAAATTGTATGTATTCCCTTGGCTCGATTTTCTTTGCTGCCTGTGCCATGTGCGTGCCAAAGGACCCAAACCTGAGGAGTGCCACTCAGCATGGCCATGCCACCAAGGGAAAGGAGAAGGAGATTACATTCTGCTTCTCATTACTTACTGTCAAGTCAGATCCTAACCCTAACTGATCCTTCAGTGTGTTTTCAGAGGGAGTAGATAGAGTAGACAGCCTCTCTAAGTCACTTCAAGAGTCTTTATCTCCCCATATGTGTAGATATAGGCTGTCGAGTCACCACTGATGTACACCAAATCCTCCAGAGGTTATTCAGATGCTGTAAATCACACAGGAGAAGATTACCCAGCTTTCTTAGACCAGCAGGTGAATTAGAACAACTTGCTTTTGGATTGAAGGCATCACTTCATACTATTATGTCACCAGAGCTCCCTTTACCCCCTCTCTATAATTTAATAGACAGCTTTTAATGGAACTATACCAAGAAATGAACTCTAATTCATTGCTGTTGAGTCAGAACACACCCAGAGCAACCCTTCAGCAAGTATTGTGAAGCTGTAAAATAAATAAACGGGAGGAAACTCTCTCTTTCTTTCATTAAGCAACTAATGAATTAAAACCATCAGGGGATGCCTTTCATTTAGCAACGTGGCTACATGCAGAACTCTCTTGTCAATATAGAAATTGTCTAGAAAAACGAAGTCTACCTGGTGAGCTCTGGTGGCCTAGTGGCAAGAAGCTGCACTGCAATCCCAGAGGTGCGTGGTTCGAATCCTCCGGATGCTCTGCTAGAGAAGGAGGGACAATCACCTCCCGCACCAGTCAGATCCGACTTGAGAGTACACACACACACACACACACTAAAAAAATGAAGAATTTCAATAAACAATAGAAGATACCAGTATTAATAAAAAAATAACCTAAACTTTATGTGAAAGGTCCACATCGACTACAAAATCTAGAAGCAACACTATTCAAGTATATAGCAAATATGTCTTATGGAAAATGCCTATGAAGTGGGCTAAGCTTAAGTTAGCATCAGCTCCAAACAAAGGAAAACATCTTTATCCATTCTACATTGGCCAGTTGGGGGCTGGGGGGCTATGGGGTTAAAGGGGTTGACTATAGAAATTTGTGGGGTTTGGGGATATTTTCCATTATTTCAGTACTCTCTGTTTTCATTGTCAGCTATTTGACTAAAAATACAACGGGGCTGGTCTGCATTGATTCAGAGTTATGAGGTGGCAAAGAGAATCTGCATAAATATGTCCATGGTCATGCTATTTGATGTACCATGAGTAATAAAAGTCTTTTATCTTTGACTTAAGAATCTCTTCTGCAGTACACATAATTGTTCAAGTTAAAATAAATATCAGGCACAGTACAATTCAAGAGCCAACAATGGACAATAGAAAAATTTGGTTGAAAAATTAACTTTTAGGAATAAAAAAAAATTGCAAAGTAAATATTGTCTCTTTTTAGGGTATATTCTAAGCAGTGGAATAGCTGGGCCACATGGGAATTCTATGTTCAGATTTTTGAGGAAATGCCAAATATCCTTTCAGGGTGGTTTTACTATCTGGGTTTTAAAATCCTGTTTAAAGGTAACATTAATCAGATTATTTACTATTTCCTGGAACACAGAAGTTTGGGTAGGGTCAGAAATTCAGCAAATTGGGATCATTTTGGTCTCTACCTTACAGATATATATGTTGTTGTTGTTGTTGTTATGTGTCGTTGAGTCGCTTGCAACTCATAGCCACCCTATGTACAACAGCCCTAAACCCTGCTCTATCCTGTGCTAATCGCACTACCTCTGACACACCCATCCCGATTACCCCAGTCACTGAATCAATCCACCTCATAGAGGGTCTTCCCCTCCTGTGCTGTCCCTCCACCCTCCCAAGCATGATGTCCCTCTCCAAGGACCTGTCCCTCCTTACAACATGTCCAAATTATGTCAGACGAAGCCCCAGAATCCTTGCCTCCAAGGAGTAGCTTGGCTTAACCCTCTCCAAGATGAATCTGTTTCCAGCACCACAGCTCAAAGGCATCAATTCTCCTTCTATCCTCCCTAGTCATTATCCAACTCTCTGATGCATAACAAATGATTGAAAAGACCATGGCCTGTATCAGGCACACCTTAGTCTCCAGAGAGACACCGTTCCGCTTGAGTACTTTAGAGAGGTCCCAAACAGCAGACTTTCCCATCGCAATACGTTTTTTGATTTCCTGGCTGCTGGTGCCAAGAATGCTGACCGTGGACCTGAGCAAACGGAAGCTGTGAACAATCTCAATACCTTATAGAAGTATCAAGTATGTTTAAAAATTTTAAAAAATCATAGTATTGATTCTGACACATGATAATCACTTATTTTACTTAGTAAAACTGAGCTCCAAAGGGTTCCTTTGAACCTAAAATTTCCAGAAGCAGAATGACAGGCTTATCTTTAGTTGAAGTTCTGGGTTGATTCAAATTACCAATTTTTTCAGTTAGGAGCAAAGAAGAAACTGTTGGCACCACCCTGGACGCTTATGTAAATAAAATTGACTTTACAAATAAAGATGTAAATAGATTAAAGATGTAGAGATATAGAACAATAACTCATACAATTTCAAAAATAAAGATATGAATTAATGATAATATTAGTAAACACAGGTGTTCTTTTCATAACCAGTTGTCAATGACAGACAAATTGCAATATCCAAGGCATTTTATCACAGAGAGCACAGAGAGAAGCACACCAATGTTGACAATAGTGCTTTTCACCATCACAGGAATATGAAAACAGCCTAAATGTCTAACCACAATGGAATGGATTGAGAAATTATGGTCCATTCACACAATGGAATACCATGCAGCACGCAGGAGCAACAATTTGGAAAATACTACACAACTTGGGAGGAGCTGGAGAGCATTATTCTGAGTAAACAAAATCTCAGTCTCATAAGGACAAATACGGCATATGATCGTTATTGTAAAAACAGAAGGGTAACTAGTAAAACATGTATGAGAAACAAATGGGGGGGCAAAGAGTGAGTATGTTGTTGTTGTTGTTGTTGCGTGCCATTAAGTCACTTGCGACTCATAGCGATCCTATGTACAACAGCCCTAAACTCCGCTCTGTCCTGAGCCAATCGCACTGTCTCTGACACTCCCATCCCGATTATCCCAGTCACTGAATCAATCCACCTCATAGAGGGTCTTCCCCTCCTGCGCTGTCCCTCCACCCTCCCAAGCATGATGTCCTTCTCCACGGACCAGTCTCTCCTCACAACATGTCCAAAGTATGTTAGACGGAGCCTCAGAATCCTTGCCTCCAAGGAGCCACCCGGTTTAACCCTTTCCGGGATGAATCTGTTTGTTTTCCTAGCAGTTCATGGTATTCTCAATACTCTTCTCCAGCACCACAGCTCAAAGGCATCAATTCCCCTTCTATCCTCCTTGGTCAGTATAGGGTGAGTATAGGTGGGGTAAAACCACAGGGTTGCACACTTTGGTGAGTGGGGAGTCGGGGGAGATCAAGGCAAAAAGGGTAATGATGGGCAATGTCCAATGGTGATTAATTTTAGAAAGCATAATTCATGAGACAGATCAGAGACAGTTAATCTGCTCCCACGCACAGCTGAGCGAGAATGAAATTAGAGACAGTTAATGAGCTTATTCCTGATTACTAACACAATCAGAAAAAAAAAAAAACGAGGTATCCCCAGCTTTCAAGTAAATAAAAACCACTTACACTCCAAGATCCAACGCTCCAAGCAGAAGGCTCACCCCCAAGCAGCACTAAGCCAACTTTTAAATACAAAGGCCAGCCCACCAGCTCCTGTTTGCCAACACAAGAGGCTTTCCACCCACAGCTGATGATAGTAAGCTAAATCAGAGACAGCTAATCAGCTTCCACCCACAGATGATTGTAAACAAGATTGATTGTAAACATGCAATCAGCATGAAGTAATGATATTTGGTGACTGGAATGCAAAAAGTAGAAAACAATGAAGAAGTAACGGTAGCTGAAAAATATGGGCTTGATGATAGAAATGAAGCTGGAAATAGGATGATTGAATTTTATATTTAAAGTTGTTTATTCATTGCAGATACATGTATTTCACCTGATGGGCTGTATAGGAATCAGATTTACTACATTTGTGGAAAATCATTCTAGAAGCTCAATATCAGCAGTCAAAACAGGGCCAGGGAAGCACTGTGGGTCAGATCAGTCACAGGAACCAAAATAGGATCTTGAATAAATTCCACCTGAATTTCATGTTCATCTTAAGAATAGGTTTGAGGCATTGAAAGAAGACCAGATGAGTTGTGGGATGATAAAAAAAGATATCATCCATGAAGAAAACAAAATGCGGTTACAAAAAACAGAGGAGAAAGGAAAAAAATTAAAATAGATGACAGAAGAGACTCTAAAGATTGCAATGAGTGTCCTGAAATCGCTTGCGACTCATAGCGACCCTATGTACAACAGCCCTAAACTCAGCTCTGTCCTGTGCCAATCGCACTGTCTCCGACCCACCCCAGTCATTACCCCAGTCACTGAATCAATCCACCTCATAGAGGGCCTTCCTCTCCTGCGCTGTCCCTCCACCTTCCCAAGCATGATGTCTCTCTACAAGGACCCGTCCCTCCTTACAACACATCCAAAGTATGTCAGAAAAAACCTCAGAATCCTTGCCTCCAAGGAGCAGCCTGGTTTAACACTCTCTAGGATGAATGTTTGTTCAGGGCCTAATTAACGTGCTAAAGGGAAGGGATGTCACTCTGAGAACTAAGATACACCTATGCCAACCCATTATTTTTAAAATTTTCCAATATACAGGCAAAAGTAACACAATGATCAAAGAAGACTAAAGAATAATTGTTAAAGAATTGTTGTTGTTGTTACGTGCCATTGAGTTGCCTGCGACTCTCAGTGACCCTATGTACAACAGCCCTAAACCGTGCTCTATCTTGTGCCAATCGCATTGCCTCTGACACACCCATTCTGATTACCCTAGTCACTGAATCAATCCACCTCATAGAGGGTCTTCCCCTCCTGCGCAGTCCCTCTACTCTACCCAGCATGATGTGCCTCTCCAAAGACCTGTCTCTCCTTACAACATGTCCAAAGTATGTCAGACGAAGCCCCAGAATCCTTGCCTTCAAGGAGTAGCCTGGCTTAACCCTCTCCAGGATGAATCTGTTTGTTTTCTTGGCAGTCCAGGTTACATTCAATACTCTTCTCCAGCACCACAGCTCAAAGGAATCAATTCTTCTATCCTCCCATCTTGATTAGCAGTTGCATTCTACAAAAGTGTGTCTTCTGTTTTATAAGAGGCTTGGGTGTGGTCTATTTGCTTGCAATTGGGTGTGAGCTGATTGGATTTGGCTTCATATTTAAAAAGGCATATGAGGCTTGCATATGAGTAGGTAATGATCTGCTTCACAATTAGCACCTGGCCCTATTTTCACGGGTGGTATCTCACAGGTGGTAGCTTCTCCAACAAAGCTGGATTCTAACAAAGGTGTGTTATTTTGGTGGAGGCTTGGATGTGGTCTGTTTGCTCACAATTGGGTGTAAACAGATTGGATTTGGCCACATATTTAAAAAGGCATTTAGTCACCAGTTTGGGACTGCTTTCCAGTTTAGGAAGATGAGTGGAGCAGACGAATTCTAGAAAGGTTTGTTTTCTGGTTTTGGTTGAGGCTTAGGTGTGGTCTGTTACTGGCAATTGGGTGTGAGCTGACTGGATTAGTCCTCATATTTAAAAAGGCACTTGGTTTTAATTGTTTTCAGTCAAACATTATTCTAAGTAGTATAGCATTGGCCTGTCAGTTTGCTGTACAAAGATAACTCATGTTTACTCTTATGGTAAACACTGTGATACTGATGTGTCAAATGTGATAATGGTTACTCATGGTGGACAGTGTTCAGCGAAGTTCTCAAATTAAAATGAACTTGGAACCAGTAATGCCACCCACTTCCCAAATAGTTTGTCTCTGGAAACTCTATGAACTTAGAGAAACAAAGAAAGTGATGCATGTTCAGGACTTTTATCCAAAGGGTCGCTGTGAGTCCTCTACGAATCGATGACAACAACAACAAAGAGTAGTTAAGAAATAATTTTAAAATCGTTTCAAAACACTTAAATTGATACTAAGCTCTATCAGTTCAGTTCTGACTCAAGGGATCTTCTATATAACAGAATGAAATGTTGCCTAGTTCTGTGCCATCTTTCAAAATCATTACTGAATTTGAGCTCATTACCGCAAATACCTTGTTGATTCATCTTCTCAAAAATATTTTTTTTCTTCTTGTGGTTGTTATTTTGTTCTGTGGAGTTGGAACTGACTGATAGCTTACCCCCTGGCTGGTTTTCATAGGCAGTAAATTATATAAGAGAAAATTGTCCTTCTCCTACAGAGCATCTGGTGGATTGAACTGCGTGCCTTAGGAATTACAGCGTAGCTTCTTACCTCTAGGCCATGAGAGCTCCCTTTTAGGAAGCCTACTGTCTTCTCCCATTTACTGGCTCTTCCATATAACATTTCCAATGTATTTGAAATCAACCACATCATTATTGCACCAAAGGAGAACTACAAGTAGCAATAAAGAACATAAACATTGGTTGAGCCCATAGGTGTGGTGTTATGTGCCGTCGACTCATAGCGACCCCATGTACAACAGCCCTAAACTCCGCTCTGTCCTGTGCCAATCGCACTGTCTCTGAC
>NW_006399838.1:12769813-12810025 GCF_000299155.1 Elephantulus edwardii | reverse complement strand
AATTTTAGATATTTCTATATTTTAAGCTATTTTGAAGGGCATATATACAGTTTTCAAGGACTGCTTGATAACGGTATCATTGCTGATGTGTACCATAGAGTCAGAACCACGTCATAGAAGACCCTGGAGCAGGTTTTCAGAGGCAGGTAATACCTCAGGAGGAGATTATCCATAAGTGTTTTCCATCCAACTTCAGGTTTTCCATGCCTTATTATAAGTGCATCTGGATGGCATTTTATTTGTTCTGAGCATTTATTGAATTCTTTGTGACTAGGTCATTCAACTTTATGAAAATGAATCTGGACATAAGCTCTTAATGTTTACAAATAAAATGCAAAGTACAAACATAAAATTACCTCAGTTTAGAAGAACTTTAATCACATATGATGCAAAGGCCAAAAGGATATAATAAAATTAATAAAATTACAAAGTTCAACTTTAATTTTAACACTATTTCTCCTAAAGGAGCTCCTTTGGGCTAGTTCTTTGGGAGTTGCACTGTTAATATAAAGGTATCACCTTTCTCATTCAAATCCACGTGAAAACTCCATGAAAAGAACAGTGGACACTCTTATATGATTTACAGCCTCCTGAAAACCTGCTGGAGGGTCAGCAATGAGTCCCTATTTGATAGCAAAGAGAATTTGAGAACTACTTAACATAGAAAAATGTACAAATATTTGGAGTTATACAAAACAAAAGATAAGAACATATTCAGCATTTCTCAAGGAGAAATAACTAAAGAAAGGATAAAGTTGAATAGCTATAGGAACTCTCCAGAAAAATTTAACTTTGTCCTACAGTTCTACAATGAGTTAGAAAATACATGAGGAATGTAGAGTGGGTCAAAATGTTTCAGGGGAAAAAAAGAAAATATTAAACATGTGAGGCCTGGATATAAGAAAGAGGGGGGAAATTGGCATAGGAAACAAGTTATGCTAAACATTGTTATTTGGTGTCATTGAGTGATCCTATAAACACCAGGTCTGAATTTTGCCCTATCTTGTATTATTTTCATCTTTATATGCTCACATCTATTATTAAAGTCATTGTTTTGATTTATCTTGTTGAGGTTCTTCCTATTTTTTGCTGATCTTTCCAAGCTTGATATGTTTTTCCAAGGACTGGTCCCTTCTAACAGCATGTCAAAAGTATGGTCCCTTCTAACAGCATGTCAAAAGTATGAGAAATGAAGTTTCACCATTCTTACATCTAAGGAACATCCTGTATTTGTTAGAGTTTTTGGAATGATATTTAGAAATATATTTTGAATTCCTTGCTGTTTCAAGGATTACTAGGAATTTTACGTTGTTAAAAGTAATGACGATTTCAAATAAATATATGTTGAAAGCATATATAACAGATATTTTATCGACAAAAATTTGGCTTGGCAAATCTCAGCAGAAAATAACTTAGCAATTTTACAGTGTTAAAATATATGGTTGTGTCATTATGGATGGTGAAGAGACTGAGATTGTTAACGTGTTCTAGTTTGGCTCCATAATCAACACTCTTGGTACCAGCAGCCAAGAAATATAGAGACAAATTGAATTGGGAAAGTTGGCTGTCAGGGACCTCTACAGAGTACTGAAGAGCAACGACATCAGTCTGGAGACTAAGGTGCCCCTGATCCAGGCTATAGCATTCAAACTGCTTGCTATGCATCAGAGAACTGGACAATTACTAGGGTTGATAGAAAGAGCATTGATGCCTTTGACCTGTGGTGCTGGAGAGGAGTGTTGAATATACCATGGACTACTTGAGGACAAACAGATTCATCTTGGAGAAGGTGAAACCAGGATGCTCCTTGGAAGCTTTGTCTAACATACTTTGGCCATGTTACAAGGAGGGTCTGGTCTTTGGAGAGGGACATCATGCTTGGAAGAGAGGAGGAATGGCGCCGGAGGGGAAGACCCTCTATGAGGTGGATTGATTCAGTCACTGAGGTAATGGAAATAGGTGTGTCAGAGACAATAATGTTGGCACAGAACAGAGCGGGGTTTAGGGCTCTTGTACACAGGGTTTCTATGAGTCACAAGTGACTTGACAGCACATAACAATAACAACAACAATAACAACAACTGCTACTACTTATTTTGCGCATTATTCATGAAATAATTTATATTAATTATTCATCTTTGTATGTCTATATTAGGATATATATATATGCAATAACTTTAAAACAATTAACTAAATCTCTAAAATACAATTAATTTATGAGCATATAGCATAAAACAAAGTATCTTTACACTTTTCAGTCTGATAAACTGTAAGAACTTCCTTAATTAGGAAGAAAATCTTATCTGCTATCTTTTATACATATTCATGTCCTTCTGCAATTATAGTAGAATTATTAATCTGGTGATTCACTTGTATTAATTATCTACTTTAACCCAAACAGTAATTTTATTTCTCTCCAGACAAAATGTGTGTGTGTGTGGCTTACAAACAAGAAAACAATGGTAATAAAAAAAACTATTTCTTTATTTCAATGTCTTCTTTTATGACAACTCATGCAGTATGATTTCAATGATTTTTGAGATCAAAGGCAAAACCATCTATATATTATTGTTGGGTATTTCTACGTAAAGTTTCAACTGATAGTTACTGTGTTTGAAGAGTACAACTGTCTTCCAAAGAGGAATTGAGGCAGAGTGAGTTGCAGTCCTCTTCTCTGGGTCGGTGAGCTCCCCAGCTTAGATGCGTCTTCCCACCCACGCAGAACCAGAGAGGACTTTAGGTAAGGTGCGTTTTCCTCCCATCCCATGGGGCAGTGAGCTCCCAAGCCAAAAGCACCAGGCCTGAGACCCGGGAGAACCTCATGCAAGAAACATCCTATCATAACAGTGAAACAGATGAAGCACACAACTGCAAACCCTAAAGAGACTTAAAGCAAGATGTTGTTGTTAAACGCCGTAGAGTCATAAATGACCCATAGTGACGCTATGAACGAAAGTCTTGAACATGAAACTTTCATCTTTTTTGCAAGATCATAGAGTTTCTGGAGACAAGTTTGTTGGGTTTTTGTTCTTTTGGTTTTTTTTTTGAAGTGGATGTCACTCCTGCTTCCAAGCTTGTTTTACTCAGGAGATCCACAAAAAACCAGGCCCAAGGGCCCCAAAGCCTTTTTAAATACAAGGCTAAACACAATCTGCTCACATCCTGTTGCAGGCAGGAGCCAAACCCTAATCTCAACCCCAAACCAGAAAACACAGCTTTGCAGAATCCAGGCATTCCACTCATCTTCCCAGCCTGGAAATAGCCAAGACAGTACCCTAAAAAAAGTGACCAAAATACAGAAATAATGGCTCTTGTGGAATCAGAAGTCTCATGAAACTTCATGAAATTGGATGCAAAAGGACAACAATTAATCATTTATGAATCTACATATGAAATGAATCTACATATGAGAGGCAAGAGGAACATAAAAAAAAATGTATACAAGGCAAAGCAGATAAAACCAACAAAGAAAATGTAGAAAATAAAGAAACAGCAATCTAGAACATTAAGACCACATCTCAGAAGCTTTCAATGTGTTGGAGGGACAGATGAGCAGAATTGGAGAAATAGAACAAAGACTAAATAAAACAGAAGATAGCACTTTATATAGAACAGAATAGAATAAAAAAAAAAAAACAAGGGAGAGTAAGAAAGCCTATGAATAATACAGGACACCAACAAATGGAATAATAAGCACAAAATGGGAATTCTAGAAGAAGAAGACGCAGAACTAAAGCACAAAAATTTGTGGAAGAGTTACTAGAAGAAAATTTTCCAAGTATCATGAAAAATTACAAAACATACATTCAAGAAGCTGAGTAAACACCATAGAGAATAGACCCCTCCCCAAAACCACACTAAAGCATATTATCAGAGTCAAATGTGACAGAATCAAAGACAAGGAGAGAATTCTGAAAGCAGCTAGACTAAAACCAAAAAAAAAAAACCCTATAAAAGAGAACAAATAAGATTAGGTACTGATTTCTCAGCAGAAATAATGTGAGCAGAAAGCCGGTTGAATTATATATATCAAACAATAAAAGAATACAACTATAACTATGAATACTGCACTCAGGAAAACTGCCAATCAAATACAATGGGAAGATCAAGACATCCTCAGAAACATTCAAATGAAGTGTGTTTGTGAAAACAAAAGCAATGTTACAAGAAATACTAAAGGAAATCCTTCCCATAAAACCACAGAAAAGTGGATGGATTAAAGAAACCAGCAATGACGCAAAAAAAGAACTCATCAAAATGACAGCAATAAAATCTTGCCTGTCAATAGTTACACTGAATGTGAATGATTTGAATATATCAGTGAAGAGGAATACAGTAGCAGATTGGATAAAAAACCAAAACCCATCAACATGCTGTCTAAAAGACACACATCTGCAAAATGACGATAAAGGCAGACTAAAATTCAAAAGATGGGGCAAAAAAGAAATCAAGCAAATGGCAAAAACAATAACGTAGAAATAACAATATTAATCTCTAATAAAACAAACTTCAGGGTAAAACCACCATGAAAGAGAAAGAACGACATTCTATAATTTTTAAAAGATCAAGAGAACTGTATGTAACTACAGTAACTATCTAAGCACCAAATGGTCCAGCTGTAAAATACACAAAGCAAATGATAACACAATTAAAGAGATAAATAGACAGGAAACAGTAGTATGAAACTTTAATACACTACTCTCAGGAGCGGAGAAAACAAAAAAGAAAGAAATTCAACAAAGATGCTGAGGAATTAAACTGTTCAATTAACCAACTCAATCATATCTAATATCTATCGACATGTATATCTCTATCATCTCTATCTCTATCTCTTTTTATATATCTATATATATGTATGTATATATATATGTGTGTGTATATATATATATATATTTGTTGTTGTTATGTGCCGTCGAGTCGCCTATGACTCATAGCGACCCTATGTACAACAGCCCTAAACTCCGCTCTGTCCTGTGCCAATCTCACTGTCTCTGACACACCCATCCCAATTATCCCAGTCACTGAATCAATCCACCTCATAGAGGGCCTTCCTCTCCTGCGCTGTCCCTCAACCCTCCCAAGTATGATGTCCCTCTCCAAGGACCGGTCTTTCCTCACAACATGTCTAAAGTATGTTAGACGGAGCCTCAGAATCCTTGCCTCCAAGGAGCCACCTGGTTTAACCCTCTCCAGGACAAATCTGTTTGTTTTCCTAGCAGTCCATGGTATTCTCAATACTCTTCTCCAGCACCACAGCTCAAAGGCATCAATTCTCCTTCTATCCTCCTTGGTCATTGTCCAACTCTCTGATGCATAACAGGTGATTGCGAAGAGCATGGCCTGTATCAGACACACCTTAGTCTTCAAAGAGACACCATTGCTCTTCAGCACTTTGGAGAGGTCCCTAACAGCAGACTTTCCCATGGCAATGCGCCTTTTAATTTCCTGGCTGCTGGTGCCAAGACTGTTGACTATAGAGCCAAGCAAACTAAAGCTGTGTACAGTCTCAATCTCTTCACCATCCATCCTGATGCTACCAATTGGTCCAGTGGTGAGAATCTTTGTCTTCTTGACATCGAGCCTCAATCCATATTGTAGGCTGCAGTCCTTGACACTCTGCAGCAGGCGCTTCAGGTCCTCTTCAGTTTCAGCAAGCAGGGTTGTGTCATCCACATAATGCAGATTGTTGATAAATCGTCCACCAATCTTGATGCCACATTTCTCCTCATAGAGCCCAGCCTCCCGGATAATCTGTTCTGCATACAGGTTGAAAAGGTATGGAGATAGGATGCATCCCTGGCGTACGCCCTTCCCAATTTTGAACCATGCAGTGTTCCCCTGCTCTGTTCTGACGACTGACTCCTGGTCCAAGCATAAGTTTCGCATTAGAACGATCAAGTGTTCTGGGATTCCCATTCTTCTCAGAGTCAGCCACAGTTTGTTACGATCTACACAGTCAAATGCCTTTGCTTAGTCCATGAAACACAGATAGACATTCCTCTGGTATTCCCTGCTTTCAGCCAAGATCCATCTAACATCAGCTACAATATCTCTAGTACCACGACCCCTTCTAAGCCCAGCCTGGACTTCTGGTAGTTTTCTATTGATGTGCTGTTTCAGTGATTTTTGGATAATCTTCAGCAAAATCTTGCTTGCATTTTAAATCAGTGAGATTGTTCTGTAGTTTCCACATTCTATTGGGTCACCGTTCTTTGGGATAGGAGCAAATATCGATCTCTTCCAGTCAGTTGGCCAAGTGGTCGTTCTCCAGATTTCTTGGCACAATTTGGTGAGCACGTCAATGGCAGCATCTGTTATGCACCCTACAATAGCTCAATCTGTGTTCTTCTCTTGTGTGTACAGAACATTCTCCAGAACAGATAGCGTTTTAGGTCACAAAGCAAGCCTAAATAAATTTTAAAACTAACCAACCAAACACACAAAAACCTATGAAGTAATACAAAGTATTTTCTCCAACCACAAGCTATTAAACTAGAAATCAAGAACAAGAAATGAAGGATACAAAAAACCATGTGTCTGATTGCTAAATAACACCCTATTTCAATATGAGTATTTAACAGTGGACATTAAAAAGTAAAAAGTTTCTTGAAACAAATGAGAAGGGATATCCGACTTAACTCCAGATAATACAGCAGTACTCAGAAATCTACTCACAGCCACAAACAAGTTTATAAAAGGGAAGAAAGAGTGGAAATTGACACTTTAACACAGGATTTCCAACAAATGGAAAAATAGCAGAAGTAAAACCCACCAACTTCTAAGAGAAAGGAAATTACAATAATAAAGGCAGAAATAAATAGAGGAGAAAACAAAACAATGGACACTATCAACAAGACCAATAATTGGTTCTCTGGAAGGATCAATAAAATGGACAAACCACTGGAAAGTTTAACTAAAGAAAATAAAGTAATAAATGAAAGGTGCTATGTCACACTGACTAAAATCAAAATGACAATAATGGAATTTTATGAAAAATTATTACAAATTTGAAAGTTAAAGGAAATGGAGAAAACTTAAACACTCACAACCTACCTATACTAACACATATTGAAATAGAGCACCTGAACACAGCCATTATAAAATAACAAATTCAACAAGTCATAAAAAACTCCAAAAACCAACCAAACACATCCCCCCAAAAAACCCCAAAACCTCCAAAACAAACCTCCCGAAACTCCCAACAACCAAAAATGGAAGCCTTTTATCGGATTATTTTACTAGTGAATTTTAACAAATATTCCTAGAAAAGTTATCATCAATTCTATCTAGAATAATTCAGAAAATAGAAAAATAAAGAATACCATGGAGCATTCTGTGAAATGAACATATCCCTATCCAAAGTCAAGTAAAGATACCACCAAAATAGAAAACTAAAGACCAATGTCTCTCATGAACGTAGATCCACTAATCATTAACAAAAATCCAGTATAATTCAATAATATATAAGAAGACTAATGCATTGTGTCCAAGAGGGATTCATAATAAACATTAAGAATGGTTCAGTATAAGAAAACAATAAAGAGATCTACTACATCAATAAAACAAGGCTAAGAACCATATGATCATTGAAACTAATGCAGAAAAGTCTTCTGACAAAATTCAGTGTTTTCCTGATAAAAACACCCAGCAAAATAGAACTAGAAGAGGAATTCCTCAATATAATTGAAAGTATACATTCTAAGTCAACAGTCAACATCATCTTCAATGAAGAGAGATTAAAGAAATTTGCCTTAAGAATCGAAACTAAGAATACCAACTATCACCACTTTTATTCAAGATTGTTTTCTACGTCTTAGCAAGAACAATAAAGCAAACAAACGATGAAAATAAAGGCATTCAAACTGTCAAATAAGAGGTAAAACTATCTCTTTATGCAGATGATATGATAGTGTACTTTGAAAACCCTAAAGATTCAGCAAGAAAATCATTAGGCATAGTCAATTAATTTAACAAATTAACAGGATACATAATCAACAATCAAAAAGCAGTGTTATTCACAATAGTGAAGACATGAATGAATGATGCTTCATCTTTTCTGTAAACCTTCACTAATAGTAAAACTTAATAAAAATTAGAGCTGTCTTATATCGTTTCTGGGAATATAATATTTACTGGTGCATATAACGAAATTTTCGTGTTCATATTGTTAATGAGTGCATTCAACTGTTAAACGTTTAGGCTGCCAGTTAAGTTCTTAAACATTTTGCCACTAGAATTTCTTATATGTAATATCAATTATATTTGATATTTGTGTGTTTTTTTAACCTTAGCAATTAAAGTAATAGGGTAACATACCATCTTGTTAACTGATCAATATTGCTGGGAAGTGCAGTAGTTACAACTGTATTGCAACTAAATAAAATGTATTAGTTGACATAATAATTAGGCAAGGTCATTATAAAACTGGTGTTGTTAGGTGCCGTCGAGTCAAATGTGACTCATAGTTACCCTATGAACAAAAAATCTGAACTCTGTTCTATCCTGTGCCAGCCTCAGTCTTCTTGACACACAAGAGCCCTTTGCAGAAGTCAAGTTCCTAAGTTTTTTTGAAGATTATTTAAAGATGGCCGAGAGAATGGCTTGAACTCAAGCAGGATTCAGAAAAGGTTATTACATGAGATATATTGTTACTGAGTTGGATGGATCTTGACTAAAAGTAGAAAATAATAGGAAGATTATTATCTATGTATTATTGACTATGCAAAGACATTAGACTATATGTGTCATAACAAACAATAACTAGCTTGAGAAGAATGTGAGTCCAGAACACATATCTATGCTCATATAAAACCTCTACCTAGGCCAAGAAGCAGTCATCTGAAAAGAACAAGGGATCATTGTGTGATTGAAAAATAAGGAAAAGTGTACACTAGGCCTGTATTTTGTCTTCATACCTATTTAACGTGGTGGACAGTGTTTGGTGGAGCTTCCCGATTAAAACAAGCTTGGCAGCAAGAGTGGCATCCACTTCCAAAATGGCTTGCCTCCAAAAACTCTATGGAGAGAGCTCAGGTCTTTTGTTCATAGGGTCTCTATGAGTCGTCTACAACTCAATGGCACCTAACAACAACAACAATGATGACATAAAGACGACATTGGACTAGTGGACAGAAAGTGATGCTACTAAGGCCAAGGTGAGTGATTTAACTTGTGGCCCTCAGGCCTGGTTCAAGATTTTTGTCAAACATTCTTCTAGGTGTTATAGCACTGGTCTGTGCGTTGCTGTACGGAGGTAACTCGTAGTTGCTGTGATGCTAAACACTGTGACACTGATGTGCCAAACGTGATGATGGTTACCCACGGTGGACAGTGTTTGATGGAGCTTCCGGATTAAAACAAGCTTGGAAACAGGAGTGGCATTCACTTCTAAAAAGCCTTGCCCCCAGAAACTCTATGAACAGAGCTCAAGTCTTTTATTTATAGGATCACCATGAGTCGTCTACTACTTGACAACACCTAACAACAACAACATATGGAGAAGCATGTGGGATTAACAACCTGTGTTATACAGTTGAAACAACCATGGTTGCAGAAAGTGAAGATTTGAAGGACTTACTGCAGAAGAACAAAGAACATGTACTTCAATGCACTTTACATCTCAAAATCAAGGAAACAAAATTCCTCATCATTGGACCAACATGACATACAATCTAGAGAAAGAAAAGATTGAGGTTGTCAATGGTTTTGTTTATCTTGAATCAACACCCAGGGTAGCAGCAGTCAAGAAATAAAATATGTGTTGCATTGGGTAAATCTGTTGCCAAAGTTCTAAAGAACAAGGATGTAAGTTTAAAGAATAAAGTGCACATAATCTAATTAATTGTTTCATAAACGTCAAAAAGTTGGACCATGAAAAAAAAAAGGAGACCAAAAAAGAATCAGTGTCTTTGAATCGTGGAGTATTGAATAACCCATGTACCGACAAAAGAACAAACACTTCTCTCTTGAGAGACAAACAATCAGTGTTCCTTAGAGGCAAGGATGGTAAGACCTTGCCTCACTTATTTTGGGCATATCTTCAAACAGAACTAATCCTTGGAGAGAAACATGATATTGGTTTAGGTGGGAGAATCACAGGAAAAGTGGAAGACCATAGCAATATGGATTGATACAGTAGATACCACAATGAGCAAAAGTTCAGTTCATGAAGATGGGGAAGGACACAGTAAGGTGCATGCAGTTGTATATAAGATCGTTATAGGTTACAGCCCCATGAACATTACCTAATAACAACAAAAATATCTGATAATAACATTTTACAATAAATAAATGGCAAAGAAGATTGACAACAGTCATTACATTCAACCTAGGGTGCAATATCTTTTTAACAGTTTGTATAAAGGCTTTAGAATCATGTAAAACAATCAGAGCAATTAAAGATGAAGGAACATCTTTAATTAACGTTGTGTAGTAACAAAGGCAGGTGAATACATTGAAAGCAAAGAGAGTAAATGGAATTATTTTTTTCCTTTAAAATGGTCATAATGTACTTATGTCTTTATTCTCACATTATCGTTTATATGTATGGTCCATATCTTCTATCAACAATGATTTTGTAACATTCCATGTTTTTTACTTAAAGTGGTTTTTGTCTCTCAATTCTTTGGAAAAAATTCAGTGCTTTTTTTTGCAGATATTGTTTAGGAAATAATTTCTTTTCAAATGAAAATATATAATTCTTTGAGTACTTAAACCTCTGTGCTTTCTAATCTCTATATAAGACTATACATCAACAATCCATTCCATGTCTTCAAGTTCAGCATTGCCAACCACGTTCCGAAAACAAATACCTTTTCTTCATTACTATGAAAATCTTTGTTTTAGCAATATATTTCCCTGGAGAGGCTGGGTTAATTGACCTTTGTAAATTTCAGGCTAAATAACTTCTTCCTTCAAAAATTAAATTGTCTCAAATAGTAGAACTAGAAAAGACCTTAAAGTTCATCTAATTCTCCTCTTTCCGTTCACAGATGGATTTAATTTACTTTTGTGAGGTCATACGGCTAATAAATGCAAAGGAAAGACCAGAATGTAGATTTCTCATTTCCCAGAATATGTCATTTTCTCTAATTCCTCTTTAATAAGTCTGTAAGCTTTTCTTGCATGTGTATATGTATAATCCAAGCCAATGTCTTCATTTAATTATCAATAATGTTTCTTCCACACTTCTCCATTTTCATTCTGCAGCATCTTTTTTATTTTATGGCATTTAGATGGGGTACCCATAGCTGCTCCACGGGCGAAGGTACACAATCTCCTTCCACGTGAATCATTGTCTCTGAAAAACCTGCCAAAAGATCAGCTATGGGTCGGTGCCAACTGTTGGAGTTGCTTTTATGTGCTGTTGAGTGCGTCTATCCTGTGCTAATCTTATTGTCTCTGATACACCTTTCCCATCACCCCAGTCACTGAATCAATCCATCTCATCAAGCGTCTTCCACTCTTGTGTTGTTCCTTCACCCTCCCAAGTATGACATCCCTCTCCAAAGACTGATCCCGGCTTGCAACGTGTCCAAAGTAGGTTAGACGAAACTTAATAATCCTTGCTTCCAAGGAGTAGCCAGTCTTCACCCTCTCCAGGATGAAGTTGTTTGTCCTCCTAGCAGTCCGTGGTCCATATTCAATACCCTTCTCCAGCACCACAGCTCAAAGGCATCAATTCTCCTTCTGTCATCCATAGTCAGTGTCCAGCTTTCTCATGCGTAGCAAGTAATTGCAAAGACCATGGCCTGTATCAGACGCACCTTAGACTCCAGACTGACATCATTGCTGTTAAGTACTTTGGAGAGGTCTCTGACAGCATACTTTCCCAATGCAATTTGCTTTTAATTTCTTGGCTGCTAGTACCAAGAGTGTTGATTGTAGAGCCAAGTAAACTGAAGCTGTCTACAATCTCAATCTCTTCACCATCCATCATGACACTGCCAATTAGCCACCCAGTGGTGAGAATCTTGGTTTTCTTGATGTTGAGCTTCAATCCATATGGAAAGCTTCAGTCCTTGACCTTCTGCAGCCAGCAATTCAGGTTCCCCTCAGTTTTTTCTTTTCTTTCTTTTTCTTTTTAATTTTATTGACTATGTAAAGACATTTGCCTGTGTGTATCATAGCAACCTATGGCTAAAATTGAGAAGAATACGAACCCCACAACACTTCATTTTGTTCATAAGAAATGTATACGTAGATCAAGAAGCTGTTGTATGAACAGAGCAAGAAAACATCATATATTTTAAAATCAGAAAGCTGTGCATCAGAGTTGTATCCTTTCTGAACATCTATTCAATCACTATACTGAACAAATCATTGGAGAAAGAATACATTAGGATCAGAGGAAGACAAATAACTTGACATATGCAAATAATATAACCTTGCTTGCTGAATGTGAGGACTTGAAACACTTGCAGCCAAAGATCAAAGATTACATCTTTTAATATGAATTTCGTTTCAGCATCAAGAAGACCAAAATCTTCGCCATTTAACTGATAACCAACACCATGGTCAACAGAGAAAAGTAGAAATGGTCAATGACTTCGTCTTACTTGGATCCATATCAATACCTTTGGTACTAGTAGTCAGAAGATCAAGAGACGTATTTCACTGGGAAAAATCTGCAGTCAGGTATTTCTCCAAATTACTGAGGCGCAATAATGCTATTTTGAAGACAGGTGTACCTGATTCAGGCCATGGTCTTTTTCAAGCACTGGCTCTACAGCTGAGAACTGGACAATGACTAAAGATGATCGAAGAAAATGTGATCTTTTTGAACTGTGGTTTCAGAGAAGAGTACTGAATATTCCAGAGACTGTCAGAGAACAAAAAGATATGCCGCCAGACTTGAAGACATGCAGAACCACGAAGCCAGGCTCTCAGCCCTGGAGGCCACAGAGCAGCAGTGTTAGATGTTCACCAGGAAGCACGGCCGCCGGGTTCGGAGTCATGCAGAGCTGTGCCGGGAGCCACATGGAGCAGTAGCATCCAGACGTAGCACCGAGACATACGCTGCGGGGCCACACACAGGATCGAAGGTCCATCTTTGCTGGAGATCACAGAGACTATGGACAGGAGTGACTGGAGCCTGAGTCATCATATTAGGGGTTAATTAGAGGCCTCGGAGTGGATGGGGTGTTGGGGAAGCTGTGGAAGAGCAACGTCAAACTAACAAGTCACTTTTTGTGTCGGGAAAATGGGGTTTTTTTTGCATGTTATTGTTCCGGATTCATACATGGCTACTTGTCTATTAGTGGGTCTTTGGGATACAACACTTGTCTATCAGATGTTGTACTAAAGCAAAGCTCTCAAATCAAGACAGATTAAGAAGAAGACTTGGTCAACCACTTCTGAAATAATAGGCTTTCGCAAACTCAATGAACAATAGAATATGGGCATTTAAACTATTAGTTACAGCACTGGAGGCTTTGCCTTCACATTGGGAAGCACACAAATAAGGAACAGTTGAAAATAGGCACTAATAATTGGAACATGAAATGTACAAAGTATGAATGAAGGAAAATTGGACATTGTTAAAAATAAATGGAACATATAAATATTGACGTACTAAGCAGTGGTGAGATGACATGGGGCACTTTGAATGGAACAATCATATGATCTAATGTGCAGAGAATAAAGAAAATAAGAAAAATGGAGTTGTATTCATAGTAATAAAAGACCATTTCTAGATTCATCCTGAATGCTATAAGTGACAGCTTGTATCCAAGCACATACAAAGAAAACTTGTCTACTATCATTCAGATAAATGCACCATCAACTAGAGCCAAAGAAGAGGAACGATAAGATTTCTATCCATTCTTTCAGTCTGAAATTGATTGACTGATGTTAAAAGCTTTAGTTTGCTTAGCTCCACAAGCAATACTCTTGGAACCAGCAGCCAGGACATCAAAAGACAAATTGTATTCTGTTAGGGACTTCTCCAAAATACTGAAGAGCAATGATGTCAGTTTGGATATTAAGGTGAGCCTAGTCCAGGCCATAGTCTTAGCAATTACTTGCTATACATCACAAAGCTGGGCAATGACTTGGGATGACAGAAGGAGAATTGATGCCTATGGACTGTGGTGCTGGAGAAGAGTATTGAATGTACCATGGACTGCCAGAAGAACTAACAGGTTCATTCTGAAGAATGTGAGAAGGATTCCAATCCTTCATCTGACATATTTAATGCATGTTGCAAGGAGGGACCAGTCCTTGGAGAAGGACATCGTGCTTGGGAGGGTTAAGGGACCACTCAAGAGATGAAGACACTTGATGAGATGGATTGATTCCGTGACTAGTGTAATGAAGTCAGGTGTGTCATAGACAATAAGGTTGGCACAGGATAGAGCAAGTTTCAGGGCTATTGTACCTAAAGTCGCTATGAATCACAAGTGACTTGGTGACACATAACAACAACAACAATATTGCAAAAGTTGGGAATAAGGAAGGACTGGTTGTTGGAAAATATGGACTTGGTGACAGAAAGGAGGCTGGGTATAGAAAGCTAGAATTTTGTGCAATCAGTGATTTATTTTTCGCAAATGCCTTTTATAAGAAACACAAACAGTGACTATACACTTGTACCTCACCTGATGGACTACATAAAAATTAGATTTATTGCATCTGTAGAAAGAATTTTTGGTGAGTCTCAGTATCAACTGTGAAAACCAGCCCAGGTGCTGACTGTGGAACAGAGCATTAACTACTCATGTGCAAGTTCAAATGAAGGCTAAAGACAATTTTTGAAAATCCACTAAAACCAAAATATGTTCTTGAGTCTATCCCTCCTGAAATAAAAAAAAACACTCTGAAAAACAAGTTTGTGCACTATCAAGAATATCACCCATGAAGAAAGCAAAAAGTTATTACAGAGATTAAGCAGGAAGAAAAGACCAAGAGAAAGTCAGGGAAGACTCTGAACACTGCACTAGAATGTCAAAAAGGCAAAACAAAATGACAATATGAGGATGTTAAATAGTTAGAAGATTTCAAAGGGCAGCTCACAGAGACAAGACAAAGTGTTATAATGAAATATGCAAAGAATTGGAGTCAGAAAATATCAAAAGGGAACAACTCAGTTGACATTTCTCAAGCTGAAGGAACTGAGGAATAAATTTAAGCTTAAAGTTTTAAAACTTAAAGTTGTTATGGATAATAGATTGAATAAGACAGGAAGCATGAAAAGAAGATGAAAGAAGTACATAGTTGTTGCATATTCATAAAAATTGGCTGACACAGAACCTATTCAGGAAGTAGCATCTGATCAAGAGCCAATGATAATAAAGGAGGAAGTTCAAGTTGCTCTAAAGAAAGTGACAAAACATAAAAATAAGGCCTCAGGAATTGATGGGTACTAATTAAGATATTTCAGCAACAACAACAACAACAAAAATGCAGCTCTTGGTGTGCTAACCAGTTTATGCCAAGAAATATGAAGTACAGTTACCTGGCCAACTGACCGAAAGAGATTCATTTTTATACCCAGTCCTAAAAAATGTTATCCTACAAAATGTGGAAGTTATCAAAGAGTATCACATGCAAGCAAAATCTTGCTAAAGATTACCCACATAAAACTGAAACAGTATATTGACAGAGACCTTCCGGAAACACAAGCTGGATTTACAAGAGGCCATGGCACTAGGGATATCATTGCTCATACTATCAGATGGATTATGGCTGAAAGTAGAGAATATCAGAATTATGTCTCTTTGTGTTTTTTCAACTGTGCAAAGGCATTTGACTACGTTGATTACAAGAAATCACGGCTAACATTGAGAAGAATGGGATTCACAGTACACCTGATGTGCTAATGTAAAGTCTGTTCCTAGACTGAGACTCTTCTGTTGTCTGAACAGAGCAAGGAAACATTGAATGGTTTGAAATCAAGAAAAGAGTGTTCCAGGACATATCCTTTCTCCATATCTTTTCAATATACATGATCATTTGGTAGGTTGGTCTTAATAAAGAAGAATATAGCAAGAGAACTGGAGAAAGACTCATCAAGAAATTGGATTATTTTGAATCCACTAGGTCCTCTGCTGTTGTTGTTGTTAAGAGCCATGAAGTCATAGGTGACACATAGAGACTCTATGAACGAAAGACCTGGACACTTGTGTAACTTTCGTCCTTTTTCGAGGTTCATAGATTTTCCAGAAGCAAGCTATTTCGGAAGTGGATGCCACTCCTGCTTCCACTGTCCACCATGGGTGACCATTCTCTCATCAGTGTCACAGTGTTTAGCTTCACAGCAACCACTAATTACCTCTGTACAGCAAGTAGTCAGATCAGGGCTATATGATCTTGAAGAATGTTTCACCAAAAACAGTTAAAAATAGGCCTGAGGGCTGCTAACAACAAGAAGAAGAAGAACAACAAAGAAATTGTATTAGGTAAATAACACAACTTTGCTCACAGAACCTGAGGAGGACTTGACACATATGCTGCAGAATGTCAAAGACTGCAGCCTTCACTATGGACTACATCTCAACATCAAGAAAACAAAGACCCTCACCACTAAGCCAATAGACTCTATCCATGATAGATGGAGAAAGGATTGAAGCTGTTAATGATTTCACCTTGCTTGGCTCCACAATCAAAACTCTTGGCACAACTGTCAGGAAATCAAACAAACTATTTGAATTGGGAAAATCTGCTGTCAAGGAACTGTCCAGAATGTGAGCAATGATGTTAGTCTAGAGGCCAAAGTTTAACTAATTCAGGCTGTGATCTTCTTAATTGCTTGCTGTATATCTGGAAGATGGACAATTTAGAAAGATTGTAGACGGAAACTTGAATATTTGAATTATGGAACTGGAGAAGAGTATTGGAAATATCATGGACTGCTGAGAAAACATTTAAGTCTCACCTAGGCAGAGTGAAACCAGTTCATTCCTTGGACACAAGGATTTTGAACCTCCGTCTCACATACTTTGGATATGTTGCCAGGAGGGACCAGTTCTTAGAGAAGGACGTTGTACTTAGAAGAGTAGAGGGTCAACGCAGAAGCAGAAGACCCGGGAAAAGATGGATTGACACAATGATTGTAGCAGTGGAGTCAGGTGTGTAAGAGATGGTGAGGTTGGCTCAGGATAGGACAAAATTCAAAGCCACTGTTCAGAGTCGCTATGAGTCATGGTCAACTCAATGACACATAACAACAACAACAGTGGGCCAATAGGTAACATCATGATAGATGGACAAAAGATTGAAGTTGTCAACAATTTCATCGTGTTTGGACCTAAACCCATTTGAATCAGCATCTGGAAATCTTGACCAGTAGTCAAGAAAAACCATAAGGCATATTGCCTTGGGAAAATCTGCTCTAAAGGATTTCTCCAAAATATTGAAGAGCAACGATGTCAATGTTAAGACTAAAATGGGTCTAATTCAAGCAATGATCTTTTAAATTACATGCTATGGGACCTCAATGAATAAGGGAGACAGAAGGAAATTGGCTACTTTTGAGCAATGATGTTGGAGAAGGCTACTCATATCCCATGGGTTGACAAAAGAATAATCATGTAGGCCTTGAAAAACTTACAGCCAGTGTGCTCTTTAGAGATAAGAACGATGAGACTTCGTCTCACGTACCTTGGTCATATTGTTAGGACAGGCCAGTCCTTAGAAAAAGGTCTCATGCTTGGAAAGGTAGAGTGGTGAGGATTCTTTGTTTTCTTGACATTGAGATATAATATATATTGAACAGTGTCACCTTTGATCTTTGGGAGCAAGAGTTTGAAGCCCTCTTCACTTCCAACAAACAAGGCTGTGTCATCTGCCTAACTCAGGTTTTGATGAAACTGCCTCCCATTCTGATGCCACAGTCCTCTGAATAAAGGGCATTTTTTCAAATGATTTATGTAGCATACAGACTGGACTGGTGTGGAGAAAGGATGCAACTCTATCACAGACACATGATTTTAAATCATGGAGTGTGCCCTTGCTCTGTTCATACAAGACCCAATGCATTCACTTGAAGTGAGTGAATATGTTGTTGAAAATATAGAAGAATTGAGCAATGTCCACTTTCCTCTCTGAAGATTATGATTATTCAGATGGTTTAGGTTTTATCTAATCTCAATGTTCCATTCATAGTAGGACTGTCACATTCAGATTCTTATGTATATGGCATGCAATATTTTAGCTTCTAAATTGATATAACATCTCACTATGCATGCCATCATTAGATTTTATCCTGGATGGAAAGAATATTTGACTTTTTAATATTAAAAGGACATTCTCCTCTTTACTGGCTATAACATATGATGTTCAAGTAATTTTATTTCAAGCTTCCTCTTCTGACAATTGAATTAATTGAAGTGCTCATCTTTTATAAAGTATGATAGCCTTGAAAAAAAATGGCTGCAACTTTACTGTAGCTAAGGGTAAAAAAAAAATCTATAAAAGAATTAGTGAAAAATTTGTGAGCCAAATATAGCTATGTTCCTTTAAAAATTTTAGTGTAGATTAGAACTTTGTCATTTCACTGTGTCACTCAATTTAACATGTAAAATAATATTTTCTAATAAATGCTACAACGTAATGAATGACATAATTAATAGAAAGATATAGTGCCTCAGGTAGATGCTACCTTTGCTTGAACACATTTTTCCCCATTTTAAAATGGAAAAGA
Source organism: Elephantulus edwardii (assembly GCF_000299155.1). Lineage (NCBI taxonomy): Eukaryota > Metazoa > Chordata > Mammalia > Macroscelidea > Macroscelididae > Elephantulus > Elephantulus edwardii. The sequence goes on along the minus strand of NW_006399838.1, from coordinate 12,791,385 downwards.
TTTTATGATCAGAGGATTTTTAAATTTATTTTGTGATAACTAGCTAATAAGAATTATTTATATGTAAACTCAGAATGATGATGCTTCTCACTCAGCAAAAGTTAAGGATTCCTTCAACACTAGTTGTTGAACAATGTCAATAACTCATTAAGTTTAATTGGATTTGTGCTTAAACCAAAATGCTAACACTACATTATATTACTACACTTACAAATAAGCTTCAATAATAAAATAAATGAATTCAAACTTTCCTTTAAGTACAAATCTACTTTGTTTCAATTTCATACATTTTCCTTTAGTCTAAATGGACATGAAAACTCTGACAATCTAGATACTTTTTTCAATCCATTTATTTGTTTATAGACTCAAATGACATAAAATATGATATATATCATCTAATTATGCCCTTGAACGAAAGGCCTGAAGTCTTTCTGTAACTATCATCATTTATCAAAGTTAATAGCTTCCAGCGGCATTAATAATGAGAGGTTAAAATATTATTATTAGTTTTGAGCTCTTCCTTTTGTTCAAAAACACATCTATTAGACAACAGACTAAATACTTTATTGTAATAAGATAAATGGACAACAAAGGCTAATTTTCATAGAGTCATAAAATAAATACTTGTGTAGGCCAACAGATATAAAAAATTTAAGATGAATTTTATATTTAAAACTAAACTCAACTACCAACAGTCTTTAAGAATTCTTCTCCAGTCCTTACTGCAGCTTTCTACAATTCTTTTTCTTTTTGTTTTTAATACTAGAGAGGGTGAAACCAAGCTGCTCCTTGGAGGCAAGGATTTGAGGTTTCACCTCACATACTTTGGACACGTTTGCAGGAGGGATCAGACCTTGGAGAAAAACATCAAGCTTGGAAGGATAAAGAGGAAGACTCTTGATAAGATGGATTGACATAGTAACAGGGGTATTTCGGGTACAGGTGTCAGAGACCGTGAGATTGGCGTAAGAGAAAGCAAGGTTCGGACGTAGTGTACATAGAATCACTGAGTCATAGTCACGTCAAAGGCATATAACGACACAGCGTTGCCTTTGGCTATTCCTTGGATAGGGACATCCTGTTGGGAAGATTGAGGACCAGTAAAAGAGCAGAGGACCTTCAAGCAGATGCACTGACACAGTGACTGCAGCATTGGCTTGAACGTATTTGTAATTGTGAGGATGGCACCGAATAGGAGAAGGATTAGATCTATTGATCTATTGTTCATGGGTCACTATGGGTGATACTTGACTCAGCAGTGTCTAATAATAACAACAATAATACTCCAGAACTTGACAAGATACGATGTGTCATATCAGGAACTGAAGGGCTGTCTTTTTTAAATTTCAAATAGGATACTCAAAGAGCGAAACAAATCTCTTTGGATACGAGCACGCTGTTTTACGGTTTTTGCTTCAGAGAACAGAACATTCTTTTCTATGGAAAAGTTACCTGTACAATATGCCATCAAGTTTATTACTATGATGTGTAGTAATTGTGACAACTACAGAGGACCCCAGAGAGATTTTAAGTGAACATCACAATGTGATATTCTATTTAATATTTTCACCTTTGAAGGTCATGCTACGATACCCATTTACTTTGACAATTAATGCAATTGGGGAATCTGATTGAGTATTCTCCAAAGAGCTCTCCTATCAGCAATAGTATCTGCCTGGCGGCTTGAACCTACCAGTAGTTGAAGGGAAAGGTAAACTCTTCCTGCGTGATTTACAGCCTCTAAAAACCTATTTTATTGTGTACTGTCAAGTCGGAACCGTTACATAGCTAACCCTGCAGTAAGTTTTCAGAGGCAGTAAATCAGAGGAGAGGACATCGCCCATCTTTCTCTCTTGGAAAAGCTGGTGGATTAAAAGGGCACGCTTTTTGGAAAGTTAGTGCAGCTCCTTACCACGGGGCCACCAGAGCTCCTTAAACCTGAGAAAGGTTAGATGTGGATTGCTTCTACACCACTGAAATAACGTTTTCTACTTGAACTGCTTTAAAGTGTTCAGATCTTCTGTTGACAGAATTGTTCTAGTCACACTTCCCTCAACGACATGCAGCAACAAGTATAAAGCAAGGCTGGCACAACCTAAAAACCTGAAAAATTTATGAGCAAGTGTTGTGACTCAGACAGAGATTCATGAATGCAAGATGATGATGAAAATAATGTTATATTTTTATTGGCTGCAGATGGAAATCAGAAAATATTTTTTAAAAAGCCAGCAGCATTGAATTTAGGAAAATATAGTGCAAACTATTGCTGCTTCAATTTAAGTAGCTGAACTAGATAAGTAAAAATGTACATGAGAGACCAAGACCCTCTCATACTAGAGGGAAGGGGAAATGTGGATTGTAGATATAGTCAAAAAACTAATGCGTGTGTCTGTCACGAGACAAAACCCTTTCCAGCACTTTCCATATGAAAATGGCATCTTGTTGATTAGCATATTTAGGAATCTACTCTTTAAGAAATGAAGAATAGGAGAAAATATGCGATGTTATGCTTCTTTGCAATTCTGAGACAATAAATATTTTTAAATCCTCTTCTAATTCAGAGGAATTCATAGTAAAGAACCCCTTGTAATTGAAAGCAAAAGAAAATGGTTAGTGATGAAGAGATATTAGAAAACTTGAGAAGTTTGTGACACCCAAAGACACAGCTGGTAACTCTCTAGAACATTGCTGTAAACTCTCATTACCCAGCTTGATGGCAATTGTTCATGCTTTTCACAGCTGTTAGGATCCCAGAGCAGCTGATACCTGCAAAAGATTGTTTGAAGAGATCAGTCGCCTGCAGACTTTTCAATAACTGCCCTAACAACAGGGGTAGAGAAGGGATGAAGGACACAGACACATAGGTAGATACTAAGTCAGGCTTGAGCCGTCACTTGACAAAAACAATAGTACCTGAAGATTAGTGCTTTGAGAGGCGGTGCGGTTGGCGCAGGATAGAGCAGGGTTTAGGGCTGTTGTGCATAGGGTTGCTATGAGTCGGAAACGACTCGACGGCACATAACAACAACAACAACAACATGCACTTGTATCTTCATGCCGCATTGTATTTTCTAAAATATTTTTTACCACTCCAAAAGAAATGACTTGGCAAGTGTGTAATTGTGCATTGGTAATCGCTTAGAGAGAAATTATCTTAATTATTTACTATTGATCATGACGGTCCTTAAAAATGAGAGGGTTAGAGTTAGGGTTAGGGGTTAAGGTTTGATATTAGGGTTAGGAGTTAAGATTAGGCATTAGAGTTAGGGTCAGAGTGAGAGAGTTAGGGATAGAGTAAGGAACTAGGGCTAAGGTTAGGTTTAGGAAGAAAAAAATAACAAAAAATACTCTAGACAACCACTATGAATGTATGGAGATTTCTTTTTTTATAAATTTTGGTGTAAAAAAAAAATACATCTGTCTTTACAAAATTATTTTATTTGTAATTTTAGAAATAATTGTCTTTCTTTTGTTAATTTTTAAACATTTACCACTGAACAAATGTTCATAATGTGGTGGTAATTCTCTGGTAATTTTCCACCTGTCTTACGTAAATCTGTTCTAAAAAGACTTCAAATGGTTAATTGTTCTTAAAAGTACTGCTCTTTTAAATTTAGAATCTATTAGATTTTTATTTTATTTGAATGGTGATAGTGAATTTCATAATATGGTTTCATATCTACAGTATTTTGTTGTTGTGTTTGCCCTATAGTTTTCTATTCATTAGATCTCATTTTTTTTCTTAAGCTTATTACCATCCTCTTTATAATTAAGGATATCTATCTATCTATCTATCTATCTATCTATCTATCTATCTATCTATCTCTTTCAAGAACCATTATTTGGAAGACAGAGAGCTGCTTTCAAAGACCCCTAATCAGAAAACACTTAAGTGGAGTACCTGTTGCACACTGCTCTGCTACTCCACAGACAAAGGAGGACAACAGAGGTGAGAGAGGGGACTACAATAATGCAAGACTCCTGCAAGTTTCCAGTATAAACCAGAGAGAACTTGAAGGCAATACTTTTCCATAAGGGACTTCCAGTAGGTCAACTAGAGCAGGAGTGACATCTACTTCCTAAACAACACACCTCTAGAAATTCTATGAACTTTGGTAAATGTCAATAGTTATAGAAAAGTTTAAGGCTTTTTTGTTCATAGGGTCTCTATGAGTTGTACTCGACAGCAATCAACAACTACAACAAGAACTCTATAGACAGAATCTTGTGAGCTGGCAATGAATCAAAACCACCAGAAATTTAAGAAGTATCAACAACTTAAGCAGACACAATATAAATAGTCTAGCACTTACCAAGAAAAACTTCACATAATGTCAAGGAAACAGCAGGCAGCTATAAACATGATGAGGAAATAAATTAAGCCCTTTAAAAACAAACAAAAAAAGAAACAAAAAACAAAAAGAAAAAAGAAGAAGAAAAAGAGAGTATTGTAAAGAAATAATATATATCCCTGAGTCGGGAAGGTAGAAGATATATATTGTTATGTAGTCGCTCAAACAGCTATGAAGAAAGCACAATTGACTGATGAAGATTACTTCAGAGTCAGAGGACAAGAAGAAATATATTGATGTGCAGTTATTTGAACAGCTACAGAAGAAGGTGCAAATGATGGAAGAAACAATGGAAGACATTAAGAAAGTAAATACTCCGAGACAGGGAGCAAGAAGAAATATATCAATAAGGAGGAACTTGTGCAACTATGGAAGAAAATGTTAACTACACAAGAAAAAATTGAAACAATATATAATGAGCTACAAGAACTAAAAAAAAAATCATCACAAGACAGAGTCCAGCCAACACAGTACCAGAAAGAACAGAAATGTATGAGAATTCAATCCAGAATTTTAAGACCTAAATTATAGAAGTGCCCAACATGCTAGAGAGATAAAAATGTAGAATGGAAGAGATAGAACAGTCAATGAGTGAAAGCCAAGAAACTCAATGGAAACATACTAGATAAAAAAAATCCAAGATAAGACTTAAAGAAAATGAAGAAAACATCAGAATCATGTGGGAGGACATAAAAAACAACAACAACATGAGTATGATTGGAGATTGATAACATAGGAGGGACAAAAGAGTCATTTAGAAAACTGTGGGATAGGTTCTAGAAGGAAATTTCCTAGATATTATGAAGAACGAAGAGATCCATACTGAATTAAGACATATCATAGTCTAATTCTCCAAAATAAAAGATAAGGATAGGATACTTAAAGCAGCTTGAGAAAAGCAATGTATCACCTACAAAGGAAGAAAACTATTTTATTAAGTTCTGTTTTCTCAGCAGAAACCATGCAAGCAAGAAGACAATGGCATATACAGAACACAGAAATAAACATAGAACATAAGATGGCATATACAGAACATAGAAAGAAAACACCTACCTACCAACAACCCTGCATCCAGCAAAGCTGTCAATCAAATATGTAGAAAAAAACTAAGCCATTTGTAGAAAAGAACGAACTTAAGGAATTTGTGGAAAAAAAGATGAAAAAATTCAAGAAATTTAAAGGGAATTCCTTCACAGAGAGATACTAAACAAAAATGGATGGATCATAGCAACTGGGGGGCGGGGAAGACACTCAACAAAATTGGAATAGAAGGGAATTTTCTCAACATAGTTAAAAGTATATATGCAAACCCAAGAGCCAACATCATTCTCAATGGAGAAATCCTAAAAGCATTTTAGGATTTTTAGGGACCAGACAAGAATGCCTGCTGTCACCACTTCTATTCAACATTGTATTGGAAATGCTTCATAGGGCAATATGATACAAGAAGGAAATAGATGGCAACCAGATCAGCAAAGAGATGATTAAACAGTCATTATACGCAGACACTATGGTAGTGTACACAGAAAACCCCAAAGACTCAACAACAACAACAACAACAGCAAAACCCTGTTAGGGCTAGAATGTTCATTTATTAGAGTGACAAGATAGAAGAAAATCAATGGGATTCCTCTACAGTAACAAAGAAAACTCAGAGAAGGAAATCAAGAAAGCAACACCATTTAAAATAGCCAACCACACGCTGAGATACATGGAAGTGGACCTAACTAGAGATAGAAAAGACCGCACAAAGAAAACTACAGAACATTTCTGTAAGACAGAATAAAAGACCTAAAGAAATGGAAAAAAATGTGACCTGTTCAATATTCAATATTGTGAAAATGAGAATTCTACCAAAAACGACCTACGTAGTAAACACAATCCCAATAAAGATATCAAATTAATTTTTCAAGGACATCAAAAGGGAAATTGTCAAGATTATTTGAAAAGGCAAGAGACCCCAAATAAGCAAGACACTTTTGAGAAATATAAACGAAGTGGGAGGCATAGCACTCCCTAACCTCAAAACACACTACACAGTGGTAGTAACCAAAGCAGCATGGTACTGGTACAATGACAGGCACATAGATCAATGGAACAGAATTGAGAACCCAGAAATAGACCCAGCTATCTATGGCTAATCGGCTAATATTACAGAAGTAAATAACATCTATCAAATGAAGAAATGACAACCTCTTCAATAATAAATGGTGCTGGCAAAACTGGACTGCTGCCTATAGAAAGCTGAAAGAGGGCCCATATCTCATACCAGACACCAAAATCAACTCAAGGTGGATCAGAGATCTGTAAATAAAGCTCAAAACCATAAAGTTCAGCCTAGTCAGGCAGAAATGTACAATCTGGAGAAGATAAAATTGATGAATGAGACTTTTAAAGATTAAAGATTAGATCCTTGTGCTCATCAAAACCTTTTTCTAGCAGAGTGAAAAGAAACCTACTATTTTGGTAAAAAAACAAAACAAAACAAAAAAAAAACAACAACAAACATTTGGTAATACCATCTCAAACAAGGGTCTCATATCAAAAGTTCAGAGAATCCCACAGTGCCTAGACAAGAAAAAAACTGATCACACAATTATAAAAAAGGCAAAAGATATGGAAAGAATTTACACAGAGGAAGATATTTGGATGGTTACCAGGCACATGAAGAAATCCTCAAAACCACTGGCAGTAAGAGAGATGTAAATCAAACCCACAATGACATACCATCTCATCCCCGTAGCAGCGGCAAAGTCTAACAGGACAGCAAGAAAGAAATGTTGGGGAGGATGTGATGAGATAGGAACTATTATTCATTGTCGATAAGGTTGTAAAATGTTACAACCACTCTGAAAGGCATTTTGGTGTTTTTTCAAACAGCTGAACATAGAATTTCCACATGACCCAGCAATTCCACTGCTTGGAATATACCCTGAGAAAATGTGAACTGAGTCACAAATGGAGACCTGAATACCATTGCTCACAGAAGGTTATTCACCATTGCAAGAACATGGAAACAGCCCAAATGTCCAACCACAATCGAATGGATTGAGAAATTGTGGTACAGTCACACAATGGAATCCTATGCAACACACAGGAGCAATGAGTGTGTAAATTACTACCTAACTTGGGAGGTACTGCAGAGCATTATTCTAGGTGAACTCACTCAATCCCATAAGGGCAAATACCATATGAGACCATTATTTTAGCATGAGTATAAGGATCCAAGTGGAGGGAGAGTGGGAACAGAGGGGTGAGGATGGATGGGTGGAGGTGAGGGATGAAGGAAACGATCTGGAATGAAAAACAATGTATTCTGAGCAGTATAAAATAAAATCGAAAAAATTTACAAAAACCTAGGCTGTTGTTGTTACACATCCTTGAGTTTCCTGCCACTCATTTTGACCCTACGTGCAACAGCTCTGAATCCCTGCTCTATTCTGAGCCAAACTGAATGTTTTTGACACACCTGTCCTCATTACTCTAGTCATTGAATCATTCTCATCCAGAGACTTCCTCTCTTACACTGTCCTTCCAACCTTCCAAGCATCTTGTCCAAGTACAGATCCCTCCTAGCAATATACCAAAAGAATTTGAGACAGAGCTTCAAAGTTACTACATTCAAGAAGCAGCCTTGTTTCACACTCTTCAGGATGGACCTGTCTGTTTTCTTAGCAGTCCATGGTATATTCAATAGTTTTCTGCAGCACCACAGCTCAAAGGCATCAATTCTTGTTCTATCATCTGGAGATATTGTCCAGCTCTCTGATACAAAGCAAGTAATTGTGAAGACTATGGCCTGAATCACGCACACCATAGCCTCCAAACTGACACTTTTGCTTTTCCATATTCTAGAAAAGTTCTTGGACAGCAAATTTTCCCAATGCATTTTGTCTTTTGATTTCCTGTCTGCTGGTGCCAAGAGTGTTTACTGTGGAGCCGCAAGCCATAGCAGTTAACAATCTGTCTCTTCACCTTCCGTCATGATGTTGTCAATTGGCATGGTGGTAAGAATCTTTGTTTTCTTGATGTTGAACTTCAATTAATGTTGAAGGTTGCAGACCTTGACCCTCTGGAGCAAATACTTCAGGTCCTCCTCAGTTTCCTCAAGCGAGGTTGTACCATCTGATCTGTATAACATAGGTTGTTGATGATCCTTCCTCCAATTTTGATCCTATATTCCTGCTTATAGAGCCCAGCCTCCTGGATGATAGGTTCTTCATATAGATTGAAAAGGTATGGAAATAAAATGTATCCCTTGCATACACCATTTGTACTTTTGTATCGTGTAGTGTTTCTTTGCTCTGTTCTGATGACTGCTTCTTGGTCTAAGTATAGGCTTTGCATAAGCACAATCAAGCATCTGGGATTCCCATTTCTCTGAAAGTCAGCCACAGTATGTTGTGATCCATATACCCTTTGCACAGTCTAAGAAACACAGATAGACTTTCTTCTGACACTCCGCTCTCAGCTAAGGTCATCTAACATTGTTTATAATGTCGCTAGTGCCAAGGTCACTTGTTATGCATCAGAGTTGGACAATGACCAAGGAGGATAGAAGGAGAATTGATGCCTTTGTGCTGTGGTGCTGGATAAGAGTATTGAGGGTACCATGGACTGCTAGGAAAACAAACAGATTCATCCTGGAAAGGGTTAAACCAGGTGGCTCCTTGGAGGCAAGGATTCTGAGGCTCCATCTAACTTACTTTGGACATGTAGTAAGGAGGGGACGGGTCCTTGGAGAGGGACATCATGCTTAGGAGGGTGGAGGGACGGTGCAGGAGGGGAAGGCCCTCTATAAGGTGGATTGATTTAGTGACTGGGATAATCGGGATGGGAGTATTAGAGACAGTTGATTGGCACAGGACAGACCAGAGTTTAGGGCTGTTGTACATAGGGTCGCTATGAGTCGCAAGCGACTCAACAGCACATAACAACAACAACACCAGTGCCAAAGTCTCTTCTAAACCCAGTCTGCACATCTGGCAGTTCTCTGCTGGTGTTCTGTTCCAGTAGTTTTTGGATAATTTTTAGCAGAATCTTGCTTGCATGTGATGTTAATGATATTCTTCAATAATTTCCACTTTCTAGTTACTTTTTTATGGAATGGGAATAAATATAGATCTCTTTCCATACTTTGGCCAGGTTGTTGTACTCCAGATATCTTGATAAAACCTAGTAAGTGTATCCAGGGAAGCATCTGTTTGTTAGTTGTCAATTTGTATGCCACCAATTCCTGGGGCATTGTTGTTGCCCATTCCTTCAGAGAAATTTGAACTTCCTCCTTCTTCATCATAGGTTCATAATCATATGTTTTTGTTCATGAAATTCTTGTGTCAGCCAATTCTTTTTGTTATAGTAACTTCATGTACTCCTTCCATCTTTTTTCCATGCTTCCAGTGTCACTATACCTGAAAGATTGGCTGACACAGAAGAAACAACATATGATCTAAAGGAAATGGTGATGAAAGAGGAAGGTTAAGCTGCTCTGAAGGAATTGGTAAACACAAGGCCTAAAGAATTGATGGCATACAAATTAATGTTTTTCAGCAAACCAGTGCGGATATGCTCACCGGGTTATACTAAGAAATATGAAAGACAACTACCTGGACAAGGTTCTGGAAGAGATCCATATTTATTCCATTCCAATAAAAGTTGATCCAATAGCATGTGAAAATTATTGAATAATATAATTGACATCCCATGTGAGCAAAATCCTGCTGACAGAAGACAAATTAATGCCTTTGAGTTTTGGTGCTGGAGAAGAGTACTGAACATACCATGGACTGCAAAAAGAACTAGTAGTTCTGTCCTGGAGAAGGTGGCACCTAGCTGCTTCTTGGAGGCAAGGATTCTGAAGGTCCACCTCACATACTTTGGACATGTAGCCAGGAGGGGACTGATCCTTGGAGAAAGACATCATGCTTGGAAGGGTGGAGACCCGGGATGAAATGGATTGACACAGTAACTGGGACAATAGGGGTTAGTTTGTTGGAATTATTGACTCAGAACAGAGCAGGCTTCAAGAGCTGCTGTCCATAGGGTTGCTATGGGTCACAAGTGACTTGATGGCACATCAAACAACAACAAAAATATGTATATATTTCTAAAAACCTCTAAGATTTTTACTAAGATGTGTATCAAAGTGCAAAGAAGGAAGATAAAGGATAAGGGAGGCTGAGAGTGTAGAGGGGGAAAGTCTCGAGGTCCCAGAGTTTGGTGGCCAGAGTGAAGAGGTGAATGAACTAGGAAAGACCCATCGAGGACCTGAATTTAGGGGTAATGGTGGACACGGCTCAGTGGAGATTAATCTCATAAAACACAATATATAGAAATGATAATATGAAACACAAAGTGAATAGAGGAATATGTGATAATTAATGTGTATAAACAAAGCACAATCCAATGTATATAACTTTTATAAGCAAACCAATATAACATTTAAAAAATTATGATTCAAATAATTATTTTATTGTAAAACAAATAAATTCTTTATTTTAGATAATGAAGCATTAATGATGAACATTGAATTCTTTAAGTAGTGAGTCTTAGCTAGGGAATGCACTACAAAGGGAGAGAAATTATAGAGTATCTTCATAGTGATATGCAAATACCATGAACATACTTGATGAAAGCAAAACAGGCTTGAAGCACTTACTGATGAAAATCAAAGACTACAAACCTCAGAATGTATTGCCTCTCGGCTTAACTAAAAATCCTCATATTTGAGTCCATCAACAACAGCATCTTAAAAACAGAAAATGTAGAATTTATCAAGAATTTCATTTTATTTGAATCTACAATTAACTTTCATGGAAACAGAAGTCAAAGAAATCAAACAGCATTTTTATTGGACAAATCTTCTCCAAAAAAGCACTCAGAGGTCTTACAAATTAAAGATACATCTAACCCAAGTCATGGTATTTTCAATCTCCTAATATGCATGTGAAAACCAGACAGTGAATCAGAAAAAACCACAAATTACTTAATGCATTTGAATTATGATAATGGTGAAAACTACTGATGGTACAAAGATAGTAATTGCCCTGGAAACCCTTCAGAGGGCAGTTGCACTCTGTCCTAAATTGTTTCTTAGCAGCTGGGATGAGTTCAACAGCAGTGAATTTGCTTTCATTTGAAAGAATATTCTGTTGTCCACTTTAACGTTGAGATATTTGTGCTTTATTTTAGGGCTTTTTTTGTTTGTTTTTTCAGGATAATTTTTTTTTTCTCTCCACTAAATTCTAAGTATAATTCTGTAAATATGCCAGAGTAACATGTGGACAGATGAGTCTGACTTCTAACTCCACAAAGATAAACTGTCCTCATTAACAACATCCACAGTGTAAAACTAATTTTCATGAGGCCAGGCGTATCCTCCATGTTACTACTCCTACTTCTACTGATCCCAGCAGCAGTCTTAATCCCCTGATGAGTCAGAAGTTCCTCGAAATTGCTACATTGACTTTATAAAATGTTGTTGCTGTTGCTTTTGTTATTATGTGCCATCAACTTGTTCATGACTCATAGCGACCCTATGTACAAGAGCCCTGAACCCTGCTCTATCCTGTGCCCACTGTCTCTAACACACCTACTCCCATTACGCCGATCACTGAATCGATCTATCTCATTGAGGATCTTCCTCTCTTGTGTTGTCCCTCCACTTTCCCAAAAGATAATGTCCCTCTGCAAACATGATGTCCCTTACACGTGGTTATTGCTGCTGAAAACTATCCAGAAACGATTGGAACAGTACATTGACAAAGAACTAGCAGAATTACAAGCTTGTTGCACTAGAGACATTATTACCTATGGCAGATGGATCTTGACTGGAAGTAAAGAGTGCCAGAGAAATGTCTATCTGGGTTTCATTGATTATGCGAAGGCATGTGACTGTGTGGATCACAACAAAGTGTTGCTAACTTTGGAGATCCCAGAACAATTGTGTGGGCTCTTGCAAAATCTGTGCGTGGACCAGGAGGCAGTTGTCAGAACAAAACAAGGAGATACAGTATTGTCCAAAATCAGAAATGAAGTGTGTCAGGGATTTGTACAGTCTACATACATTTCAAATCGTATGCTTAAAAAAATAATTCAGGAGATTAGGCTTTATGAAGAGGAGTGTGGCATCAAGATTGAAGGAAGACTCATTAACAACCTACACTATGCACATGATACAACCTTGCTTGCCAAAATGGAAAGAAACCCGAGGCATTTGCTGCAGACAGTCAAGGACTGAAGTCTTCAATATGGATTGAAGCTCTATATCAAGAAGCCAAATTCTTACCATTGGGCCAATTGGTGGCACCAGGATTAATTTCTAGGTTATCAATTCTGTTCCATGGGTCTATGTGCCTGTCATTGTGTTTTCTAAAGCTTCTGATCCTCTTCTGCAGATTTTGGTCAGCCTAAAACAAAAATCTTTAGCTTCAGAGGATGCACTCTGCTTCCTCTTTCTTGTTGTTTCTGAAATTTCCCTTTTCAGATTTTGAAAGCTCTGTATTTAAACCTGTTTAGTTGGTGAGACTTGTCAAATCATTATAGATAGACTAACACACTCTGTGAGTATAATCCTACTCATCTATTTGAAAAAGTAAAAAACAAAATACAGTGGATAAGTAATTTTTAACCATAAACCCTTGACATCTAAAATATAATTTAAAAAAAATATTTCCTTTTCCCATTTAATTAGTTGTGTTTGTTACGTCTGGTCACACTACCAAATATTTTATATGTAATAAACTTTACTTTTTATTAAAAACCTTAAACATACATAATTTCTTGCACTTGAAGATCAATATATTTTTTATGTAAATTCAGATTACTGAAAAGCATCAAGGAAACAATAACTGCCTGTCTAGCTGTCTATTGTCTATCTATCTGCCATCCATCCATCCATCCATCCATCCATAATATAGTGTGGTTATATATTCATGTGTAGTTCTTAGTGGAAATCGGAGGACTAAGACTGGTCAGTTTTGGTTGTTTTGTTTGTTTGTGTATGTGTTTGTATTTATCACTCTCAATATTTTCACCAGAGATGATACACTTTTTAATTTTTTTTTTGTTTTCATAAATATTTCTTTCCTAGAACTTCATGTAAAAACAAATATGCATGACAATTTTTAGTGCTGGTGTCTTTCATTGAACATAAAGTCTGTAATTTATGTATTTGTGTACTGTTTAAGCACTTTTTTCAAGTTTGTTGAAGTGGATTCTATTGCTAGGCTATAATAGAATTTGTTTATACTTCTCTCTTGTTGGATGTTTTCATTATTCTCAATAATTATATAAATGTTTTCAATCTATTAAGAACTATTCTAAAAGATGGCTTTGTTGTTGTTGTGTACCATTGAGTCAGAACCTTCCAATAGCTGACCCTTCAGCGGGTTTTCAGAGGCAGTTAGTCCACATGGGAGGAGAAAATTACAGAGACTTTGCCTTTCTTCCACCTTTACATTGTTTCCTCTATTGTTTATATTTTGCATTCATTTGCAACGGTGGATAGTGAACTAACTCACAACTGGTCCTTTAGTAAGTTTCCAAAGATGTAAATTGCAGGAGAGGAGTGTTTTCTTGGAGGAAGTGCAACCAGGGTGCACCTTAAAGAAATTAGGATGATGAATTCCTTTCACAAATGGGATGTGTTGCCAGAAGGTAATAAAACTTGGAGAAAGACATCATGCTTGGAAAATTAGAGGATCACTGAAAGAGTTTAAGTCTCTCAAACAGATTTAAATATTGACTGCAAGAGTGGGATTGAACATGGCAAAGATTGTGAGGATAGCACAAAATAGGACACTATTTCTATCTGCTGTTCAGTTGATAAACTGCGGTCTTAAAAAGTCATTACAATAACCACGGAGAATGATGCAAAGATGAGATGATGTTAGTTCAATGATGAAAGTGTGCCTGATCCAAGCCAGGGTCTTTTTACATTATTTGCTTTATATCAGAAAGTTAAATAATGACTAAGGATGACAGAAGAATCAATGCAATTGTTGTGGGGTTGTAAAAGAATCCTGACTATACATGAACTGCCAAAAGAACAAATATGTCTTGTGCAACTTAGAGGCAATGATGGTAAAATTTTGTCTTACATATTTTGGTCATGTTAATCAGGAAGCCCCAGTTCTCTGGAAAAGTGTTGTTCATGCTTGGAAGTAAAGGATTAATGAAATAGAGGAAGACCCTCAATAAGATACATTGACACAATAATAGTAACAATAGTGTCAAGTGTGTTAAAGGTGATGAGAATACCACAAGAAGGGGCATGGTCTAGATTCATTATTCATAAAGCTACTATGAGTTGTCGTGGTTGCTGTGATGCTAAACACTCTGACTGTGATGTACCAAACATGGTAATGGCCACCCATGGTGGACAGTGTTGGCTGGAGCTTCGCGACTCAAACAAGCCTGGAAGCAGGAGCGGCATCCACTTCCGAAATGGCTTGCCTCCAGAAACTCTATGAACAGTGCTCAGGCCTTTCATTCATAGGGTCACTATGAGTTGTCTACGACTCGATGGCACATAACAACAACAACAACAACAACAAGTATGAGTTGTTGTCTACTGGAAGGCACATGACAAGAGTGGCAACAGTTTTTTCTTTTTTTTTTTATGGTCCAAATGTTAAGAAATTGACTACTAATTGAAAAGTTGATAGCTCAAACCACCTTAATAGAAAGTAAAAAACAAACAAACAAAAGCCACAAAAGCTCGTTGCCATTGAGTTTGAACTATTTCATAATTGACCCTTCAGTGGTTTTCCAAGACTGCCCATCTTTTTTTTTTTTTTTTTTTGTATCTCTGATAGATTCAAATCAGGTGCCACTTTCGGGTCAGCAGAATAACTATAGTGATGATGTCAGCAAACATCTTACCTTACAGGAAAGGCCGGACTGTGTGCTTCTGAAAGCTTGCAGTTCCACTCTGTGACACGGAGTGCCACCATTACTAAGAATCAGCACAATTTCAATTTGATTTTTTAAATATTATATAACATTAAACAGCTCTTCATAAATCAATGTATCATCTTTAAATTCATACCTTTACTCTTATTTTATAAAGTTCTTGATAACGAGTTTGAAAACATATTGTGTACTTTGGATGTAGATCATATATTACATGTCTTCTAAATATATTCTCCCAGTTTGCACCTTATCTTTTCAGTCTCATATGTGTCTTCCTTGTGATTTGAATACACCAGCGGCTCCATAGGAGAAATATGGGCCATCTCTTCCCCTGTGATTTATAGCCTTGGAAAGCCAAAGTCAGCAATGAGTTGGGTTTGAGGAAAACAATGAGAAAGGAGAGAAATAGTGTCTTTAAGAGAGCACAAATTGGTTTTTCTTTCAATTCAATTCATTAATTTATTTTTTTAATGCTTTTCATGTTTGCCATGTCAGAAACCTTTAAAGTTGTATTTTCTTATCATTGCTTTAGCCTCCGTTGTGGATATGGTCTCTAGATACCTTAACTGTAGACACGTGGTTTTGCAAATCCTCAACAACTGTGGGACCAATGTAAGAAAGTGCTTCCTATGCTGTGGGTAGAGATAGTGGTGGAGAGAGAATGAAGATATTGTGGCTCTGCTGTGAAGAAACTGTGTTGCTTAATGTTAAGAAATTGTGACAAAGTGTAGCCAGAGGAACCCTGGAAATGGAGTAAAAGTTAAAGATTTTGCTTGCTACATAGTTAAAGGAAATGCTGACTTGTAACTGTTCTAAGATAAAGCTTGATGGAGCATTGAGAAAACCAGAGGTTCACTTGTTCTGCTGAACCAAACCTGGACTTTCACTAGTTAAGGAATTGTGCCTTGTTAATCTGCTGGACTAATCCTAGACTTGCATTGTGTGACAATAGTTGCCTCTACCATTCCCTAATAAACCCCACAGCTATGAATAAAGCTTATGAGTCAAGTTACAGCAAACACTGGACACAATAATTAGTAGAAATAGGTGCAGGAGCCTTGGGGGGTGGCATGTCTGACCATATAGCTATTTGTTTAGTGCTATGGACATAATTGATGGGGAAAGTTATAAAGCAAGTAGAAGACAAACACGACCACCCTTACACTCCATTAGCATTTTACAACTAAAAAATCATCCAACCAAATTTTCATTTACCATAACTCTTTGAAATATATTAAATATATAAATATAATCCATTTCTATTTTTTCCATTCTGTAAAAGATGTGAGCTCTGTATGAAGACTTATTTTCTAAGTCTTTATTGGTGACCAATTATCTCAGAAACCCTAAGAACCATTTTTCCAGCGGTAATATTTTTAGGGAGAATGTCTTCGTTCCTTTATTAAGTATACTAAAAAAACCCCAAAACAAAACAATTTTAAAAAAACCCAAATAAATAAAAAATCCAACAAAAAAACAAAACAAAAAACAAACTCAAAGTCACTGCAGTCAAATTCCAACTTGATTTTGTAGGCTGTAAATCTCAATGGGAAGATACTTCCCCTATTTCTTTTAAGGAATCTTGGTGGATTAAAATCTTTGGGTTAGCAGTGTGGCTCTGCAAAGTATTTGACAGGGTCTATGTCTTGATTCTTATTCTATTACACTGATTTATTTGTCCATGTCTTCATTAAGACCACATTTTAAACCTTTTAAATATGTGCATTGTCTAAATTTTTATTATGTATTGTTTTTAAGATTTTTGTTTTTTTCGTTTTCCCTATAAAGTTTAGAATCAGTTTATCATTATCTGCAAAAATACTTTCTGGATTAGATTGACTTTCTTGACAGATATTCCCGTGATTAAGGTGTGATTGAGGAAAGAATAACATTGATTATCTGTAATTTTAATATATATATTTATTCAGAAAAAAAATTTCTTTGCATTCTTACAGCAATCCAGAAAAAGATTATCATTATCCTGGAAACTCACAGGTATTTTGAAGTTTTCACTCTCTTTCAATTTGAACTGTCTTAGAGTTAATGGTTTATTTTTCTCCCCCTACTTTTCTACACTATTTCTGTCAAAATCTTTTGTTTTCTTACTAAAAGAGATTTCAAAGTAGAATAAATGCCTCAACTTGCTTCACTCGATTGTTGTTGTTATGTACTATCAAGCAGAAAATGACTCATACTCATAGAAATCCTACGAACAAAGAACCCTGCCGTATCTCACTGTCTGTGACACACTTGCTCCGATTGACACAATCACTGCATCAGTTCATCTCATCTAGGGTCTTCCTCTCCTGCGCCGACTGACTATTCACCTTCCCAAGCATGATGCTCTTCAAGGACTGGTCACTCCTGGGAACACCCTCCAAGTAAGTGAGATGGAGCTGCACAATCCTTTTTTGTTTTGTTTTGTTTTACTATATCATTTATTCTTCTGAATAAAAATATTTATTCAATTTCTCTAAAAGATTCACTGTATTCATTTGTACTTACGCCTTTAAGTGATCACACTTCAATTATCTTTTTTTTTTCCTGAGGGATAACTTTTGCATCATCTCTCTTTTCTAACACTCTGGAGAAATAATTGAATATCATAATTATTTACAAACATCTAGTATGGAAGTCAACATTGCACTTTTGTATATGCACTTGGAAATGAATACATGGAAAAAGAAAACGATAATATTGTTTTCAATAAAAACATAAAATTAAGTTGAACAAGGTTTTACTTTTGGTATTTCAGGTTTTGCTGACAATCATAGCCAAATAAAACAATAAATTAAGTTACATATTGACTGCATAAAAGATTAAAATAACTCAGTCTGGCTTAGGACTTACCCTTTTAATTGTTGTTGTTGATTGCCATCGAGTCAAACATGAATCATAGTGACCCTATGAACAAAAGACCTTGAAGCGTTTCTCAAAGATCATAGAGAGCTTCACAATTCTTGCATCCAAACAGGCCATGATATGTTCAACATTCTTCTCCATCATGAAAACTCAAAGGCTTTGGTTGTTCTTCTGTCATCTTTAGTCATTGTCCTGCTCTCATATGCATAGTAAGTAAGTGAGAAGATCATTGCTTTGATCAGGTTTTTTGGTCTCTTGCCTGACATTTTTGTTCCTTTTTACTCTGGAGAGACCCTGACAGCATTTGGGGTTTTTATTTCCTGACTTCTCTTGCCAAGAGTATTGATTGTAGACCTAAAAGAGATGAAATTGTTAACAACATCAAGTTCTTATCCATTTATCATATTGCTGCCAATTGGCCCAGTGGTAAGAGTCTTTGTTTTCTTGATGTTGAGATGCTATTCATATTGTTGTTGTTATGTGCCGTCAAGTCACCTGTGATGGATAGCAACCTTATTTAGAATAGCTCTGAACCCCATCCTATCATGAGCCAATTTTATTGTTTCCAATGCATCTACATTCTTATCTCAGTTATTGAGTCAATCATTTCATCCAGAGTCTTCTTTTCTCACGTTGTCTCTCCATCCTTCTGAGCAAGATGTCCTTCTCCATACACTGGTCTCTCCTAGCAACATGCCCAAAATATGTGATAGAACTTCAAGATCCTTACCTCCAACTAGCAGCTTGGTTTCACTCTCTTCAGGACAGACTTGTTTGGTTTCTCTGCACTCCGTGATATGTTGAATACTTTTCTCCAGTACCACAACTCAACGACATCAATTCTTCTTGTAACATCCTTAGTTATTATCCAACTTTGTGATGCACAGCAAGTGGTTGCAAAAAACATGGCTTGAATCAGGTACACCTTAGTCAGGTGCACTTAGACTGACATCATTGCTCTTCACTACTCTGACAACATTCCTGAATTTTTTTTCCAATGCAATTCATCTTTGATTTTCTGACATCTGGTGCTAAAAGTGGTGACTGTGGAACCAAGCAACTAAAATTGTTAGACATCTCAATCCCTTCTCTATCATAGTGCTGCAACTGTCCCACTGATGAGAATCTTTATTTTCTTAATGTTGAGCTTCACATAATATTGAGGACTGAAATTCTTGACCTTCTACAGCAAATTCTTCAGGTCCTCATCAATTTTAGCAATCAAGATCATGTCATATGCATAAGGAAGGTTATTGATAAGTGTCCTTCCAATAATGATAGCACATTGTTCTTCATGGAATCTGGCTTCATAAATTATTTTCTCAGTGTACACACTGAGTAAATCTAGAGAAAAGGTACAACCCAGGCACAAACTAAAAGAGGATAAATAAAAATCAAGAAATTATTTTTAAAAATCATGCAGACTCTTACCATTATGGGGGTTTTGTTGTCATTTATTTGTTTATTGTTTCTTCCAAAAAAGTTAGAAAAATATTTCTAGTCAACTCACAATGCATTAATTCTAGTACATAAGATTGGCATGGCCAATGTACTCAATTTATTATTGTGTTCAAGTTTATAAACTCATAGTAATACATAACAAGTACATTCATTCATGAAGTTAAATATACCTACTATTATTTTGTCTCTTTTTTTTTTATACTTGCATTTCTGTATGAAAATCTGCTCTATTTTTACAAATAATATGCCCAAGTTATACAATATATATATATATGCTTAAAGCATGTATAGTATGCATAAAACATTAACTTAGGAGGTAGTTGCAAGATTTGCAAAAAGTGGCAACGCATGACAACCCATAAAATGCAATAGTTATTCACTCAGTTCATGTGTATTGTATAATGAGACACTGTTATAAAAATTATATAATGTAATATTCTTGTAGGCTGATATTGGCTGATTAAATCAAAGATGTGAGCTTTGTTTGTGTTTGAGTTTTTTTTGGTTTCTTTCTAAGCCTAATAGCGTTCACTTGTGTAACAGTAACATATATAGTCCCCATTTAAAATTAAATTATCTTACATGAAAATGTAAGGTATGCCTGGAACTGTAGATCAAGGGAATTCCTCGGACTAAACCATACATAATTTTTATTAATTGAGGGTTTTGGTTGTTTAGTAAACTTTTTAAATTTCACAACATTATTTTTCAAACCAATTTTCTTTGTGAAGTGGTAGTCTCTCCAGATTACCTCTAGTGTATTATTATATTAGATTTCCATTCTTTCCAATGGTTTTGGTTTCTATCCAAAGTTCATCTAATATGCATCGTTTGTAAGAAAGTAACATTTTAAAGGCAAGAAAATACATCTCAAATCATAAGAAAGTCTATTGAAATGAAGAG
This sequence comes from Elephantulus edwardii, assembly GCF_000299155.1. NCBI lineage: Eukaryota > Metazoa > Chordata > Mammalia > Macroscelidea > Macroscelididae > Elephantulus > Elephantulus edwardii. The sequence continues at coordinate 12,770,893 of NW_006399838.1, read as the reverse complement.
AAATAATTCCTATAATCACAAAGCCAGTTCTGAGTCTCATAAGTAACAACCTGTCTCAACGTAAATCTGCATAATTTGGTTCCTATTTTATCTTTGCCAGCTAAAGTGCTTTTCATATGGCAACAGTGTATGTACAGCTTCCAATTATTTAGTCTGCCAGTTTTCAGTTTGTGCAATTATGGGTGAATTTTCAAACAAATTTTACATTTGCATTATTTCAAATTGTGAAAAAAAATATGACATGCTATTTAAAGTGTGCTGTGGTAGAAACTCTCCAAAGGTAGATGCCAAGAGCTCAGCTCCCTGTATTTACATGCTTCTAGCTTCATCAAGTCAATTTTCCCTCCCCTTGAATCAGGATTGAATTTATGCAGGCTGCTAAAATGAGCAGAAATGTGTCTGACCTGGCATAGCCTGCATCAAGTTTGGCAGGTTTCATTGGAAATCTCGAGAAAGAGAAGCCATGTAAAAGGCAAAGAAGGCTTAGAGCCAGCGTCAACTGCCAATGAGATGAATGGGGCCTCTTGGCCACCCAGGCCCAGATGGGTTCGCAGCTGAGTGTGGCCGCATGTACAGGCCCAGATGAAGCCTTCGGAGCTGAATTACGCAGCTGAGATCTGCCTGAACTTCTTCCTGATAAAGTCATGGGGGAAATGCAGTGCTATTGTTTTCTGAACCTACATTTTTTGGGTAGTTTGTTTCATGTGGGTGGGGTTGTGTAGTGTAGAGCTGGAATTACTCATCGCTGCTCCTCGGTGGGCTTTTAGAAGTGGTTAATTGGATGGGAGGACATTGTGCATCTTCTGCAGAGCAGCTGGTGGTTTGAACTGCAGTCCCTGAACCAGAGTAACGTATGCAGTATATGCAGATTACTCACTACTTCTCCACAGAAATAGTCATGAAAGAAAGTATTACATATATATATGGAAGATGATGCCAATTAAGACAAGGTTGCGATGAGTCACAATGGATTCGGTGGCACCTAAGAAGAAATGTGTGTGTGTATGTGCGCGTGCGCGTGCGTGTGTGTGTGTAGATAGGTATATATATTTATATATATGTGTCATATACATATATATA
>NW_006399838.1:12768504-12769399 GCF_000299155.1 Elephantulus edwardii | reverse complement strand
TATGTGTTATATATATAATTTTTTTCTTCCAGAATATAATGTTTCCATTTAAAAAAAAATCACAAAACAACCAAAAATCACAACGATAAACCTACAGGTCTGTGTCTTTTAACAATCACAATACTCTTCGTAGCACGAGATGGTGCATGATTTAGATATTATGTGAGCACCATAGTAAAACAAAAGCAGCCCCAGCTACTGAAGACCCTGATGAAGGCTGGAACATTGGGTGCTGACAAACGTGTACTAGCAAGAGGCACAGAGGGAATGGAAGGTGCCCAGCCTGCACCCTCGGCCATGACCACACGAGTGAAGAGCATGTCTTCTGTCTCCCTGTTTGCATCCCATTGTACTCCAGAGTTGGTCAGGAGTCTTTGCAATGACTACACTCCCTGCTATCTAGTTGGTTCTGACATAGGACCCTATTGCTTTCTACAGCAACAAAATAAAGTAGATGTGAGAACACAGATGTATTTGTGGTCTAACATTGTCTGAATCAATGTTAAGTAAGATGGTAGTTTAGTGTCAGTGAGTGAACTACAACTCACAGCTCTCTTTAGTACAATTGATCCTTGTCCTATCCTGTGTCATCGTCCCCATCTCTGATATATTCAAACCCATTATTACTCTTTTTGCACTAATTCATGTCACTAAGATCTTCCTCTCTTTTTCTGACCATCCGCTCTTGCCAGCATGAGATCTTTTTCCAAGAACTGACCTCTCCTAACACCAGATGCCCAGAGCAGGTGAGATGAACTTACACTGTTCTTTCGTTTAATGAGCACTCTGGTTACATGTCCTCTGAAACAAACTTGTTTGAGGTTTTTTGACAGTTTATAGGAAATCCATATGTTAAGTAATATGTAGCTACATTTTCTTCCTTTCTTTTAATTTC
>NW_006399838.1:12749484-12766045 GCF_000299155.1 Elephantulus edwardii | reverse complement strand
TTTAATTTAAAGTTCATAGCCTAGTTATCTCCCTTTAAGTTGAACTCACTATTCACCATGAGACTAGAATCTACACCTCAACAATAATTGCTATGATTAACCTCCTCTGGATTGTAGCCTTTTTGTCTATGTTCAGAATTAGAGAACATCATACCTTTGAGCTTTTCTCCCCATCTTTGTACTTTTATCTTTTACATATTGTATTTCAACTAAAATTATTAGAAGTTGAATTGTTCTCTTCCAGACTTTCTGTAAGCTTAAAAGATTTATGATGGTAGCTTAAAAACAATGTATATGAACTTTATGAAATTTGTATGTAAATCAGTATAAAATTTATAAAGGAAAAGTAGAGGAAATATAGGCTATCTGGCAGTGTTGGAAAGGTTACGCATCTCTTACAGAAAGGTGATACTGTTCAGAAGAATTTTACTGGTTAGATTGCTACCCTTACTTTTCATAAGGATGTTATGGTGGCCTAGTGTTAAGGAGTTGAGCTTCCAATTCAAAGACACACAGACTGAATCCACCAGTTGCTCTGCAGAAGGAAGACTGAGAATCTCCTCTAAAGCAATTTGTTGCCTCTGAAAACTCTGAGTCAATTCAAGCTTGACGGTATAATAACAACAACAAAAACAAATACAAGTCTTAAACTAAGATGCACTGATGACGTAATAAGTCATGTATTGGACTGCTAACCGAAAGTTGAACAGTTTGAGACTACCAATCATTTCAGTGGAGCAAGATGGGCCTCCTGCCACAGAGATTTAGAGAAAGTCAGTGAAGATGAAAGGCCTTTAAGATTTGGAGTTGGCTTGATGGCAGTGTGTTTGGGTTTTGGTTTTCTGCAGGTATTTTTTTTTATTTCAACTTTTATTCTAAAAATTAAATTATATACAATTGTGCACATAGTTTTTGCCATTGTGTGCTGCTAGATAAATTTTGGTTTAAAACAAACATATATAATGTACATAGCAAGTCCATCTTATAAGATCAAGTCAAATTTCTCCACATCGTTTCCAAGGCTGATCTTTAATGGGAAATAATTTTCACAAAATTTTCTCTCAGAGTAGCTGATGGATTCAAAATGCTATCTTTTGATTTGTTTAACCACTACATGACCATGAATCCTTACATTGTACACCCTTTTCAGAAAATTTAGAAAAAAAAATTTAAAAATTTATCAATAATCTTTGTGGTCTTAAGAGTTAGTTTCTATTCAATTATTGCTTAGTCCTGGGGAAAAGAAAGAAAAGTTAGAAATTATTTTTATTTGGTTTATGTTAGTGATTAATAAGGCACCAACTTACCAATATCAAATAGGAAATATGTGTGAAAGTGCCTTTCTGGAAGTTCGTGGTAAATATACAATAGCAGCACTGCTTTTATTGTTGCTTTTCTTTTTATAGGAGTAGCTGAGTTAAAATTACTCATCTATAGGAAAGCAAAATAAATATTTTTGGGGAGGAATATAGGTGGACATTTATGTGCACTAAAATCTTTTAAATACAATAATCTTGCTTCCCCAGGTAGTAAATGGAGGAGACCGAGGGAGCAATCTAAGGTATGGCTGTATAACTATATTGCTGTGATTATATGCAGCACACCTAGAGTATTATTCAAGGAGACAAAGTCCCAGTTCTCAAAATCTATATGTGCTGAATGCATTTAACCATTCAATTCCATTCTAATGCTCCTTTATCTATTGCTATTCTACTTTCAGGATTTCTAAACTTATTTTCATTCTCTATTATAGCCTAGATATTTGTTTGTCTTGATCTATCCATGTTTTACAAAATGCAGTCTGAACTCACATAGATGTAATAGGACAGTGTTCAGGAATATTTCTATAAAATTCATATGTATAAGACCAAGAACAAATATTTTATACACATTCTTCCATAAAACGAAATATACACACAAAACAGCTCAGGACATTTACTTTGTAGATTATGTAGAGAAGTATTGGTTATCAAATTAATTGATCTATCTGAATATGACAGAAGAACAAAGAAAATTTAAGAATTTATGCAAAGTTGTGTCATCTACACAATACAGGCTGTTGGATCTTTTTACAATTCTGATGCTACCTTCTTATTCTTTTGGTCTCTAGCTTCTCAAATTAATTGCCTAGCATGAAGATGAAATTGATCTGGAGAAAAGATACAAACCTGAGGGACAATTTTCTTGTGAGTGTTAAGTTGTTCTGTTCAGACAACTGCTTCTTGATCTGTATATAGGTTTTCCAGGAGCACAATTACTTGTTCTGGGATTTTCATTCTTCCCAATGTTAGTCAAAATGTGCTATGACCCACATAGTTAAATTTCTTTACATAGGCATTAAAATGCAAGTCAACACCTTTCTTATGCTCTCTGCTTTCAGCCATGATCTAGTTGACTTCAGCTACATTCCTTTCTCAGCCTCTTCTGAATCCAGCTTCAATTTCTCACAGTTCTTTGTCAATATACTGATGTGTTGTTATTGTTATGCGCTGGGGAGTCATCTGTGACTCATATAGAGACTACAGGTACAACAGCTCTGAACCCTGCCCTGTCCTGAGCCAGTGTCACTGACTCTGACACACCTACTCCTATTGCCCCAGTTATTGTATCAATCCATCTCATCTGGGGTCTCCCTCTCCTGCACCATCCTTCCACCTCTCTGTGCCTGATGTCCTTTTACAAGGACCAGACCTTCCTAATCACGTGCCCAAAATATGTGAGACAGAATTTCAAAATTCTAGCCTTCCAGGTGAAACTTAGTTTCACTCTCTTTAAGAAGGACATTTATTTTCTTGGTGGCCCATGGTATGTTCAAGACTCTTCTCAAACAACACAACTCAAAGGCACTAATTTTTGTTCTATCATATTTTACCAGCTCTCTAATGCACAGCACATAATTGGGAAGACCATGTCCTGGGCCAACTCTACTTTAGTTTCTAGACTAAGTAGTTTCTCTGGAGAAGTTACTGACAACAAATTTTCCCAGTGCAATTCATCTTTTGATTTCCTGACTACTGGTGAGTGTTGATTGTGGAGCCAAGCAAACTGTGATTGTTAACAACCTCAATCTCTTCTCCATCTATCATGGTGCTGCCAATTGACTCAGTGGTGAGAATCTTTGTCTGATATAGTACAAGATAATATTGTTGTTATGTGTCATTGAGTTGCTTGCAACTCATAACAACCCTATATACAAAAGTCCTGAAACCTACTCTATCCTGGGCCAACTTTATTGTCTCTGACACACCTACCCTCATTACCCTAGTCACTGAGTCAATTTATCTCTTTGAGGTTCTTCCTTTCTTGCACTGTCCCTCCACCTTTCCAAGAATGATGTCCCTTTCCAAGGACTTGTTCTTCCTTACAACATGCCCAACTTATGTCAGATAAAGCCTCAGAATCCTTACCTCCAAGGAGCAGCCTCTCCAGGATGAACATGTTTGTACTCCTGGAAGTCCATGGTATATTCAGTACTCTTCTCCAGCACCACAGCTCAAAGTTATAGATAATATAGGGATAATATAGGACCACCAAAAAAAAATACAAAAGCAGAACTAATTATTGATAGTGACATAATTATAACTTTAAGATATAACCAATACTGATTATTTCCTACAGAAGATATTGACAAATGTGAGACCACTGAAAAAACTACATTCTGGAAAAGGAAAAGCTAAGGAATAAATAGAATGACTTGTGCAATCATCCCCTCTCTAGTCTTCTCATGATATCCTTCTTTGATTAACTTTAATGAAAAGATAGAGAATAAGAACCCAAATCCCTAAGCAATCATTACAAGACACCAAATGAACTACAAAAAATGTCGAAATTGGAATGTGGAAAAACAAGGAAAACAATACATAAATTATATATAGCCTGTTCATCTGATAAATCTGATACAGTAAAACTCTTTACATTGAACAGTTTGCACCAATAGATACAGTCCGATTTTTCAGTGTAAAGTCTTAATCAGGTGAGAAATTTCTTTTATTTTTATTTTTTTTAGTAAATTTACCAAACATGAGTTCTTTTTGTGGCAGTGCCATCAGTTGACCACAACTCATGGTGTCCTATCCTGACCAGCCTCAATCTCAGCCAGCCATGCGCAAAATCATTTTTACAGTCACTGTGTCAATACATCTCGTTGAAGGTTTTCCTGTCCTGTGAAGACCCTTTACTTACATAAGCATGGCCTCCTTTAGTCCTTCAAAGTGGTCCTTGACAGTAGATCGGCCTAATCCAACATGTCTTCTAATTCTTTCACTGCTCATTTTTGACATTTTTTTAATCATTTTACCAGGGATCTTGATTGTAGATTTAAGTAAAATTAAATCATTCCCTTTTTTTTTGACAATGATGCTTATTGGTACGTCGATGAGGACTGCTGTTTTCTTGATGTTGAGTAGTAATCCACACTGAAAAGTTTAGTCTACAGTTTTCCTCATTAAAGTGCTCCAAATCGGCTTTACTTTCCTCAAGGAAGATTGTTTTCTCTGCATATCTCAGCTTGTTGAGTCTTACTTCAAGCTTGAAGCCATATTCTTCTTTATATAGTTCATCTTCTAGAATAATTTACTCAGTTCACTGATTGAATAGATGTAGATAAAACATACAGTCTGATGCCCACCTTTCTAATTTGAAGCAATGTAACATCACTTTTTTGTTTAAATAATTGCTGCTTTTTTTTTTCTCCTTGTTGTGCACTTTGCAGTTGGATCCACAGGAGGAAATTTGTCCCTTCTTCTTCCGCGGGGCATCTGGTGGTTTAGAACAGTGTGCCTTTAGGATTGCAGCACAGCTTCTTGCCACTAGGCCTCTAGAGCTCCCTAAACAATTGCTTCTTGGTCTAGATTTCCCAAAAGCACAATAAGTATTCTTGAATTCTTTCTGATATTGCCAGTAGTTTATCCATGTGAATGCCTTTGCATAGTCAATGAAACCTAAGTAAACACCTTTCTGAATATAGTATCTTCTTTCTGAATATAGCTTTCTTAAATGATTAGAGACATTAATGTGACAATAATTCTATTAATAAGGGACACAGTGCCATCACAAAACCAGCAGAGACTCAAAACTGTGTATGGCAGAAACTTGTCTGAGAAAGAAAGCTATCTTTAAATTCTGGTTCACCTGGAATCATCATACATAATATTGATAATGACATACACAGATTTTCATGCACAAGTAAGCGTTATGTTGTTCTTATTTTTGTGTGTCAGCTGGTCGCCTGAGACTCATAGTGACCCCATGAACCGTAGCTCTGAATTCTATCCTGTCCTGAGACAATCTCATTGGCTTCTACTCAGCTGCCCCTGTTATTCCAGTCACTGTGTCACTCTATCTCATTCAGGGTCTTCCTCTTCTGCTTCATTCCTTCCAAGCATGCTGCTGTCCTTCCCCGAAGACTGGTCCCTCCGGCAGCATTTCCAAAGCATGTGAGACAGAGCTTCAAAATCCTTGCCTCCAGAGAGCAAGTTGGCTTCACTCTCTCCAGAACAAATCTGTTCGTTCTGTACATAAATGAATTTATGTAATTCTTACAACATTCTTGCCAGTGTTCTCAAAGACAAAGTTATCTTTTCTTAAACAAAATTTACCTTTTTTAAAAAGTACATGTGTTTAGTAACATATTAGTCAAAGAAGAAACTGGCCCTGCTTTTAATTTTTAAGTGGTCCCTAGGGGTGCAATGATATTCCTCATAAGTAACTTTGTGTTTATGTTCAGAGATATCTCTGCTTTATTATATATTTGTTTCATTTTTTTGTTATGTTTCTTTATGTAGCATTCTTCAGTACATTTTAAAGATCAGTCTGAGCTATTATTCCTACTATTAATAATTCTTCATAATTTATAATGTGAAAACTCACTGATCCTCTCTAGATAATCTGGCATGCAACGTTTTATAAAATACGTCTGACTGTAATTTAATATACAGATATGGATTCACATCTTCTCCGAGAAGCTGCTGTCTGTGGGAGTGATTATGGAAGAAAGAGGCATGAAGTGAAACAGAACAGACACGGCATAAACAGTGATTCATGACGTGACTCAAAAGGAGGCAGAAACCTATAAATCATCAACTTGCCTACTAAAAATAAGTGTTAGCAGATTTTTTATTGATGTCACTCGAAATTCTCTTTGTGACAACATCATTATCTAAACTTGGAAGAAATATTCCCATAGGTAAAACCAGGGAAAGTCTGCAAATTACATTTCACAGTGTTTGGTGGAATGATCCGAATTGAATGATTCATTTGGACCCTCTGGACCTTTTGAAGTAGTGAAGTCTTTATTCCAGAAATGGCAAAATGGAACTGAGTAAGCACATTTGTTGAGTTTCTAAACTAAACTTATCCTTTGATCAACATTCCTGTAGTATGTATTTCATTTCAGTGTTAAGATCATTCGTCAAGCATTATAGTTGTTCTTTTCAGTGGAATGACCCTGGATTTTCCCCAGAAACCACTCACAAGTTTGTGAACTTATCTTTTTACATTCATAGGGGCCTTAAATCCATTGATTACTCATTTGGTTTTGATGCTTCATTTTCAAAAGGAAGCAGTCATCTATCACAATTATATAAAATACTTACAGATATGTAATATCTAAAATTGTGTGTTAGGATTGAATGTCAAAATCTTATGTACCTGACTGAGAAAGGTTATTTTAAGCTCTTGACACCCACCACTTCCTAGTCCATATTGGCTTAAGATTACAACATGTCTCTTAGAGAGGGACATCATGCTTGGGAGGGTGGAGGGACGGCACAGGAGAGGAAGGCCCTCTATGAGGTGGATTGATTCAGTGACTGGGATAATTGGGATGGGAGTGTCGGAGACAGTGCAATTGGCACAGGACAGAGCGGAGTTTAGGGCTGTTGTACATAGATAGGGTCGCTATGAGTCGCAGGCGACTCGACGGCACATAACAAACAACAACAAAATCATCGTACGCATCTCTAATCAAAGAATTTGCTCTAGAAGTGCCCACTTTTTTTCCCAGAAACCAATAAGATATGGAAAAGCTGGTTATATTATCAAGGATGATGATAAAACATTGAGTACATCATTCTTATTCAGGTCCATTGATCAGAATTATTTATGTGGTCATGTGTAGTTGCAGGAAGGCTAGAAAGTGCTGTCATTACGTAGATGCTGTGTTGTCATCACTTAGATCCTGTGGACTCTGGTAACAATCAAAGTGAACACAAGAAAGAAAGAATGAGATAATTACTCTTCGAGAACACTTTCTGTGGAATTCTGCAATTACTTGACAGTGAGTTAGTTAATCTTTAAATTCTATTGTAAAATAAACATACCCAGGACCTTAGAAGGAATTTCATTTTATGCTTAACTGAAATACATCAAATCACTGCATAAACTGCAAACCTTCATGCTTTTATAAAGAAGTCTATCTTAAAAGACTTTACAGTGAAGTAGTGAACTGCACATTCTTTGTCCTGTTGTCAGAAGCATTTGCCACGTGGTATGTATGGTCTTTTTTTGTTGCTGTTGTTTTTTCCAAGTTTTCAGTAAATTTCATTAAAATATCAATTAAAAATAATAATAAAAAAAAATTTAAAAACAGTGCTCGCTTCGGCAGCACATATACTAAAATTGGAACGATACAGAGAAGATTAGCATGGCCCCTGCGCAAGGATGACACACAAATATGTGAAGCGTTCCATATTTAAAAAAAGAAATTTTAAAAACAAAAAAAAAAAACATTAACAATCTCAATCCTTTTCCCATCTATCATGATATCTCGTATTGGTCCAGTGGCAAGGATTTTCATTTTCTTGATATAAAGATGCGATTTATCTTGAAGGCTGCAGCCTTTGACCTTCTGCAGCAGGTGCTTCAAATCCTCCTCAGGGCCAGGAAGCAAAGATGTGTCATTTGCATAATGCAGGTTGTTGATGAGTCTTTCTCCAATTCTGATGCCACATTCTGCTTCATAAAGTCCAGCCTCCCAAATGATCTATTCTGCATGTAAATTGAGAAGGCATAGAGAAAGAATATACGCCTGACTCATTCTTTTCTTAATTTTGAATGATGCAGTGTTCCCTTGTTTGTTCTGACAATAGCTCCTTGGTCTTGGTATAGGTTTTACATGAGCACCATCAGGTGCGTAATTTGTTGATATCCACATAGTCAAGTGCCTTTACAAAGCTGATAAAATACAAATAGACATCCTTCTGGTGTTCTCTGATTTCAGCCAGGATCCATCTGATATCAGCAAAAATATCCCTAGTACCATGGCCTTTCCGGTGATTTTTTTATAAACTTCAGCAAGGTTTTGCTTGTGTGTGATTAGTGATATCAATATCAATATGATATCAATAACTTCCACATTTTGAAGGATCACCTTTTTTGGGAATGGGAATACGTATTGATGTCTTCTAGTCAGTTGACCAGGTAGCTACTATCTTCCAGATTTCGTAGCACAACCTGGTGAGCACATCCAGAGCTGCATCTGTTTGTTGGAAGCAACCTGAACTTCTTCAATTAGGTATGTATGGTCTTTAATGCATCTCTTTTTAATCTTCTGCTCTGTTACATCTCTGCATAATTGTGGACTACTTTAAGAAAATAGTTTTAACATTTTTGTAGAACTTTAATTTAAAATTGATATAATAAATACATTTTTCTTTATTTTGATTACTCTCCAGTGGAATATAGAAATTAATATATGAGAATATTATCACCAACATACGAAGCTTATAGTCCCTGATATTATGTACATAATAGAAGAAAGTAAATAAAACGTCTTTAGAATGTAGCTTTCAAATCTCCACAGATATGTAGATGTGTGAAGATGCAATCATATATGAAAAATGGATTTAGAAAAAAAAAGAATGTAGCAGATTAATCTTCAGGGCATTATGAAAGAAGAACTGTGCAAAATGTATTCTGAACATGAAAGTGTTGTTAAAAGAGAAGTGTTTTCAAAGTGTAATGGCATAAATAAGGCATGTTTGAAGAAAACTGAAAAGCTCTCTAGATAATGTGGATAGGGCCAATTTCTGAATTTGTATTACAAGGCACAGAGAAATGGGAAATGTTCTGAAATCTGTAGTAACTCATTGGACCAGGTTTTGACATGTTAAGATAGATAAAAGTTTTTCACCTTTCTCTAAACTTAAAAAAAAAAAAAGAAGAAGAAGCAATTTGGACTTTAAGTCCTATAAAACCAAGAGCACAGGATTGGAAATCAGGAGATAAGAATTCTGGTTGCTGTTCTTTCACGTAGTAATTGTGTAATCTTGAAAAGCACTTCTTTAGGCCTAATAAAAATGTTGAGTGATTTGGACGAGATTATCATGATGGCCCATTCTAGCTCTAATAGTCTATGATTGTTATTGTCTAACATCAGCCCTACATTCCAAGCACACGTTTTCTTGACCAAATTTTTATTGCCTCAATTTATTTACCTTCAATTTAAGAAAATTTCTCTTGATTATTTATTCTTCAGACCAGAGAAAAATATCTTTCCCACCATGAAATTTTACCTAACAATTTGTATACAACTAATTACATATAATTTGTATGTACTTAGAAATTATATCGTCTTCATAGGAATGTATAATGTTTATTTTACTGAACTATTATTTATTTTTTACTCATTTGAATGCTATTCTTGCTTTTTCATAGAGGTTCCATTTAATGTTGTTGTCGTTGTTATGTGCCGTCGAGTCGCTTGCGACCCTATGTACAACAGCCCTAAACCCTGATCTATCCTATGCCAATTGCACCGTCTCTGACACTCTCATCCCGATGACCCCAGTCACTGAATCAATCCACCTCATAGAGGGCCTTTCCCTCCTGCGCTGTCCCTCCACCTTCCCAAGCATGATGTCCTTCTCCAAGGACTGGTCTCTCCTCATAACATGTCCAAAGTATGTTAGACAGAGCCTCAGAATCCTTGCCTCCAAGGAGCCACCTGGTTTAACCCTTTCCAGGACAATTCTGTTTGTTTTCCTAGCAGTCCATGGTATTCTCAATACTCTTCTCCAGCACCACAGCTCAAAGGCATCAATTCTCCTTCTATCCTCCTTGGTCATTATCCAACTCTCTGATGCATAACATGTGATTGCAAAGACCATTATAATGATAGTTTATCATAAAGACCCAGGGTTATTGTTAGACACACAGAAGTCAGTAAATATTTAATGTTATCACTGTTGTATGCTTCTCAAATGATTTTAAGGCTCCAACTCCAGTGCCTTCTTTTTCTAGGTGAGAGTTTCAGCTTGCTGGGCATCCAATCCAATCACCTTCATCTTCATTTCTTCATATTTTTTCAAAAGTTAGTCCATTCCTAAATTGCAATATTTCTACTTTTCTTAAACTATTCATTTGATCACTTCAGTCACTACTTGCTATGATAGCCTTCATATTTCACTTTATTCATTTTCTACTAGTGGACTGGAAACTCTTTGTCTGCCAAAACAACCATCTTTCTTCACAAGAGTAGAAATATCTGCCAGTTTTTAGAGGGTATGTTCTTGCTACAGTTTGATGATACTGTCTTCGTGTATGACATCCTTGTCATGTGTGATCTACTGGGAAGGACACACGTGTCTCCTTGCTCATTGATGCACACACAACAGTGGGGATATGAAAGAAGAAATTCTTCCTCCCAGAAGTGACATCTTTCCTTTCGTGTTCTATCACCAAGCGACTGAAAAAGAGGATTAGCTTTCTTCTAAAGGAAGCAAGGCCAGTTATTCTTACTAGCCCCAGAAAGTAGAACTGGAAAAACTATTGTGATACTGTTAAGGACTAGATATGATGCCAGCCAATGCTTGGCTACTGGTGGAGAGAGACTATAAAGTTTGGGACCATTGTCACCTGACTAGAGTGTTTATGATCTTCAAGGTGAAATTGTCAATTGGGTTGGTGAATGCAGAGCTTGTCTGGGACCTTGTAAAAATGAGAAGATCATAAAAATAAAGCTAACATTACAAATTATGTTATAATATATGTAGATCATAGCAAATAGCAGCCGTCATTAAGAAGAATGAGAATCTCAGGACACTTAAATGTACTCGTGTGAAACCGATACCTAGACTAAGAGGTTATGGTGCAAACAGAACAAGCAGACATTACATGGTTTAAAAGGATTGTATCCTTTCTACAAAAGTATTCAATCTGTGTGCTGAGCAAATTTTTATTAAAGAAGAAGAATGTCACATCAGGATTGGGGGAATATTGATCAATAACCTATATTATGCATTTTAACCTTTCTGGCTGAAAGTGAGGAGAATTTGAAGTGCTTGCTACAGAAGATCGAATACTGCAACCTTCAATATAGATTGCATCTTAACGACAAGAAACCAAAATTCTCAGCACTGGACCGATAGACAACATCATGACAGAAAGAGAAAAGATTGAAACTGTCATCTTACTTGGATCCACAATCAACAACCTTGGTACCAGATATCAGGAGACTAGGGGTTGTAACTAAGGTGCCCCCGATACAGGCCATGGTCTTTGCCATTATTTGCTATGCATCTGAAAGCTGGACAATGATTAGGTATGATAGAAGGAGAATTGATGTCTTTGAGCTGTGGTGCTGGAGAAGAGTATTGAAGGTACTATGGGCTGTTAGGAGAACAAACAGGTTCATCCTGGAGAGGGTGAAGCCAGGCTCCTCCTTGGAGAGAAGGATTCTGAAGGTTCATCCGACATACTTTGGACATTTTGAAAAGTGGGCTCAGTCCTTGGAGAAGGATGTCATGCTTGGGAGGGTGGAGGAACAGAGTAAGAGGGGAAGACCCTCAATGAGATGGATTGATTCAGTGACTAGGGTAATGGGGCTATGTGTGTCAGAGACAATAAGATTTACACAGGATAGAGTAGGGTTTACGGTTATTGTACATAGGGTTGCTATGAGTCACAGGCAACTCTACAGCATATAACAACAAACAACAACAACTGGTGGCCTATTTGCAAGAAGTTGCACTGCCATCCTCCAACGCACACAGTTTGAGACCACCAGCTGCTTCGTGGGAGAAAGATGGGCAATATCCTCCCTTGCAATTAACTGCCTCTGAAAACTCACCAGTGGGTCACCTATGAGTTGGTTCCGACTCTACGGTATGCAACCATAACAACATTCATACTAGGATATTCTTTTTTACTTTATTGTCAAGGTGATGCAAAAAGATATTAAAGTGTTTTTAATCTTTTCCCAATTTTTTTTTTATAATTAAACAAAAGCTTTGCTTCTATGCTGTAATTTTAAAAGACCTTTTAAAAAAGCAAACAACTCAAGTGCCCATCGACAAACAAATGGATAGAGAAGCTCTGGTATAATGGAATACTATGCTGCATTGAAAAATAAGAAACTCATGAAATATTTCACAAGATTGGTAACCCTGGAGGACATTATGCTGAGTGAACTATTTCACTCACCAAAAGACAAATACAGCATAATGCTACTGTTATAAAAGAGGATTGACATAGGGGTTGAGGGGAGAGTGAGAAAGAGGGGATAAATAATAATGCATACTGCACTGAAACAGATGAGGGAAAGAACTATTTAAAAGGGATATATGATTGGGTATTATTGTCATAACAGGAGTCCAGAATGAAGGTAGCATATTGAGTGGACTTGTGGAAGGAATAAGTAACAATGAAAGAAATTTTTTTCTTTTACTTTTCAAAAAGAAAAGCAAATCGGGAGGAAGGGGTGGGCAGGGAGAAAAGTGCAACAATGAATGAATGGAAATCCAAAGTCTCTGTAAACTTTCATGAAAATAAAATAATTTTAAAAATTATAAAAAAGCAATAGGCTATCTTTTTGTAGTGTGTAGAATAATTTTGAAAATATTTTTCTAAATGAAGTAATTCTTCCCTTTCTTCCCAGCTAATGCTAAAAAAAGGTAGCTAGTTAACTATCCCTCGAGTCAGGAGAAGTTTTGCTTGTGTAAACTGCCGAATCAGGTCCCGTGGGTGGAATTTGACAGCTGTATAATGCCATCCTGCAAATTTCTCGACAGCTGAGCACAGGAAGAATTTCCATTTGAAGATTTGAAGGTTCAGGAAAAATTTAGTTGAGTCGAAGGAAATTCCACAGATTGGAATGTACACAGCGTTCTGAAACTGTGTCCTTTACTCTTTTGAATTGTGTGAAAAGCCGTAAATGATGAAAATGTCAATTTCTTATTGCAAACCATTGACTATTTTGCTCCCTTTTCTATCTGATCTTCCCATTTACTTACTGAAATAATTAGTAGTCTCAGTGGAAATTTCAAAAATTTCTTTGCAGAAAATGATCACCTAAGAGTTCACTTTCCCTTTTCTTTTTAGAAATGTTCAATTTGAGATCTTAGAAAAGATGCTGAGACCTTGTACATATTTCAGTGGTAAAGTCAAAACTCCTTTTGGTATAAACTGATAGGAATGAATTTTTTTCTCCAAAAATATTGAAATCAATCTCATTTCTCTTTTATTAGTTTATTAATTATCGATATAAACTGATGGGCTGTTAAGTGTGTTCAAGTCAGTTCTTACTCCTGATCAACTTTCTGTGTCCTGCCTAATCTTGTGCTAAATTCACAAGCTCTGCAGTGCTTAGACTCATTGCTGCACTCATTGTGCCAGTCCGTCTCATTGAGAGCCTTCATGTCTTTTGCTGAACACCTACTATATCAAGCACAGTGTTGTTCTCCAGAGAATGACACCTGCTAACAACATACCTAGAGTATTGAAGATGAAATCTCTTCATTCTTACACTGGGAACCTGAAAAAAGAGTAATGGCGGGCAGAGTTCAGTGGTGATTAATTTTATAAAACCCAATGTATGGAAATGATTGTATGAAACATAATGTCAATGAAGGAAACTGTAAAATACACCAACTCCTCCAAAAAAACCCCATGCCTCATTATGTACATGAATGAAACAAAATGTATATGAATAATTATATGGCATGGCAATAAAAATACTGGGAGAAAAAGAAAAAAGTATTCTGACTGTACTTCTTCCAAAATAGAATCTTCTTGTTATTTTGAAAGTCCCTATTCAATATTTTTCACCAATACCACAATTCAAAAGCATCAAATTTCCCCCAGTTTTCCTTAATCAGTGTCCAAATTTCTCATGCATATATAGCAATTAAAAATACCATGGCTTGGGTCATGTGTATTTTAGTTTTTAAGGTGATATATTATTCTTTAGCATGTTAAAGAGTTCCTAGGAAGTCATATTTGTCAAATGTGTCATTTGATGTCTTGATTGCTTCAAGAGTGTAATTTTAGATCCCAGTAACATAAAACCCTTGGCAACTTCAATCTTTTCTCCATTTATTCAACAAACTGGGTATTGCTATTTATCTAGTGTTGAAGATTTTTGTTTGCTTTCTGTTGAGATGTCGTCCATATTGAAGAGTAAAGTTTGAGATTCATTAGTAAGCCCTTCAACTGTTCATTATTTTCTGCAAGCAAGATTGTGCTATCTGCATATTTTATGTTGCTAATGAATCTTTCTTAAATTCCGCTGGCATGGTCTTCTTCCTATAGTTCTGTTTATTTGATACAGATTGAATAAGAATTTTACATACAGTCTTGATGTATACCTTCTTTGATTTTAAAGAATGCAGTAAGTTGCGCTGCCAATTAAATTTAATAGGTGAGGACTCTGATTTATGATTCCAGTTTGTTTTTGCTTAAAGAATTCCAGTCACTGCACGTAGTTTTAAAATAGTGTGATATCATGAGTTCATTGTTCAAAATTCTTCTCTGGTCATAAACTTTGACTTTCACAACTTATCTAGGTAGGAACTTGAAATAACATGTGAATAAAATAATCATTATGACAATGATCTGTTTTTTTCCATTCAGCCAAATTTAAATTAAGCATGTTTAGAAACCAAGATGAGAATCTCACTAAGAAGCAGCAGAGGTTGAGGCATGAGTTCTTCAAAGTTAAAGAGTTCTGTGCCATTCAGAGCAGGACCTACACAAAAACATCAGCAGAATCAATAGAAAACCAGACACTTACATGAGACATAACTGTCTTGTCACAGCTGCCACATGGATCCAGAATGACAGGCCTTTGTTTAACGTGTTGTAGCACACTTTTAAATTGACGGCCATGCTTAGAAACATATTTTGCTGTCATTTGAGGCAACATGTTAAGCTTGCTGGAGCACTGAAGGGAGTCATCGTAATTGACGGAACAAAGTGAACTTCATAACATTGATCTCAGCCATAAGACTGAAAAGATAAAGGGTGTGTAAATACTTTTGAGAAACTGTCCTGACTAAATGAAGAATTCTATCCTGTTGTTCACCTGAATTATAACCTGTTAAATTCCCTAGTCATCCTCATAATTGTGAATATGGTCCTGGAATATTGGTGTAACCATTGCAGTAGATTTCAGGCCCAATAGTAAAGCAAGTTCACTGGTGTTCAAGTTAGTAGCAGTAGGTTCAGGAACTTGAAGGCTACGTATGAACTTTTGGGAATTGTTCTGGTACTACAGGTGTTGCTTATCCAACTGTTTCCCTTTCTGAAGTTAACAGAGAACAGATGCAGCCATTGCTACGATGTCTAAACTCTTCTAGAAATAATATGTAAAGAAAATTTTGTAGAGGGACATTACAATGACAACTAGCAATTTACAGATCTAATTTTCTAGCACACTGCTTTTACTATTCTTTCTCTATGGACTAACACTAATACATGATGCTTCAACAAATTGAAAACAACAACTCAAAATATTAGATTGGACCATTATTTGGCTCTAAATTTATTGTTATGAGGGAGGAACAACTAAGAAATGGTGAGAATAAGTGCACAATTAGAAGAATAAAATCAATATAACAAAATTAAACATGTAGAGATTGCTGGATTGCTGCATATTTTACTATGTTTATTCTCTACAACAACAGAAAATGTGATGTTTAAAAACAAGCAAGAACACATTTAAGGTATTTCTGTTCTATTCCATGTTTCATGAGGTCATAGTGGGTAGGAATTGACTAAACGGAATCCAACAAATAAAGAAATTCATTTAATCTGGAACCATCATACCTGGGCTTCTGGTTAAGTTAGTACACTCTTCTAACTTTATTTAGACTATTATAAAATTGAGATTCTGTTATCCATGATATCCAAAAATATACTAACTGAAATACTCATGTTAGGTACTCTCTTCATTCTATATAGTGGAGTTCAACCTTCCTTGTTTACATCATTCCAATGGGAACCACAGTCTCTTAATGGTCACATAGCTTTTTTTTTTTTAAGTCATACATTAACAGTGGTTCTTCTTTAATTGAGATTTTAATGAAAGTTTATAAAGAACTTGGACTTCCATGCATTCATTTTTGCACATTTTCTTGCACATTTTCCTCCCCCCACCACCCCTGTTCATGTTTTTCTTTGGAAAACAAAGTTCTTTCACTGTAACACAGTCCCCCCACCCCAGACCACTTTACGATGCATCTCTTATTCTGGACACTTGTCATGCCAATAATACGTAATAATGTTGTTGTTGTTATGTGCCATCGAGTCATTTGCAACTCATAGTGACCCTATGTACAAGAGCTCT
>NW_006399838.1:12740759-12748734 GCF_000299155.1 Elephantulus edwardii | reverse complement strand
TCAGATGATCTGTTCTGCATACAAATTGAAAAGGGATGGAGACAGAATACATCCCTGAAGGACCCCCTTCTTGATTTTGAACCAGGTAGTGTTCCCTTGCTCTGTTCTGACTACTGCCTCTTGGTCCAAGTATAGGTTTCGCTTTAGTACAATCAAATGTTCTGGGATTCCCATTCTTCTCAGAGTCAGCCACAGCTTATTGTGATCCACACAGTCAAAAGCCTTTGCATAGTCAATGAAGCACAGATAGACATTCTTCTGGTATTTTTTGCTTTCTGCCAAGATCCATCTAACATTAGCTATAATATCCCTAGTACCATGGCCTCTTCTAAATCCAGCCTGTACATCTGGCAGTTCTCTGTTGACATATTGTTCCAAATGCTTTTGGATAATTTTCAGCAGAATCTTGCTTGCATATGATGTTAATGATATTGTTCAATAATTTCTGCACTCTGTTGGGTCACCTTTCTTTGGAATGGGAACAAATATAAATCTTTTCCAGTCAGTGGGCCAGCTCCAGATTTCTTGGCACAAATTAGGGAGCACATCTAGGGCAGGGTCTGTCTGTTGAAATATGTCAATTGGTATGCCTTAACTCCTGGAGTCTTTTTTTTTTGCCAATTCCTTCAAAGCAATTTTAATTTCCTCCTTCATCACCATAGACTCTTGCTCATATGTCATTTCATGAAATTCTTCTGTGTCAGCCAATTCCTTCTGATACGGTACTGATACAGTATTCCTTCCATCTTCTCTTGATACTTCCTGGAACATTTAATATTCTGAAAGTATCCTTAAGTATTGCCACCCATGGCTTGAATTCATTTTTCAACTCCTTCAGCTTAAGAAATGCTGTGTGAGTTTGATTTTCTGACTCCAGCTCTCTGCACATTTCTTTATAGTACCTTGCTTAGTTGTCCCAGGATGCCTTTTGAAATTTTCTGTTTAGCTCTTTAATTTCTTGCTTTCTTCCTTTAGCTTTGGCTTCTCAGTGCTCTAATGCAATATTCAGAGTCTCATCTGACATCCATCCTGGTTTTTTCTTCTTTTTCAGCCTTTGTAATGATCTTTTACATTTTTCATGGACGATTTTCTTGATATCCTCCCAGAGCTTGTTTGTCCTACGCTCATTGGTGCTCAAGGCCTCAAACCTGTTTTTGAGATTCGAGTGGGATAGACTTAAGATTCAAATTTTGGTTCCCGTGTATTTGACTTAATTTTCCTCAACTTCAGCTTGTTGAACTTGTATATGAGTAGTTGGTGGTCTGTCCCGCACCCGGCCTGGTTTTCACTGCTCATATTGAGATTTTCCACCAAGTCTTTCCACAAATGTGATTTATTTGATTCTTATGCATGCCATCAGGTGAGATCCATGTGTATAGCCTGCATTTATGTTTCTTATAGAAGGTATTTGCAATAAATAAATCATTGAATGTGCAGAACTCTATCATTCTATCTCCAGCCTCATTTTGCAGCTACTGATCCTTCTTCCCTGTTCCCTTGCGTTCCAGTAGCCCATTATTACCAATGCATCTTGATTGTATATTTGATCAACTTCTGACTGCAAAAGTTGGTAGAAATCTTCTATTTCTTCCTCTTTGGCTCTAGTTGTTGGCGCATATATTTGAATTATAGTGGTATTCACTGGACTTTCTTGTATGCGTATGGATATTATCCTGTTGCTCACCACATTGTATTTCAGGATGGATCTAGAAATGACTTTTTTAATTATGGAACCAACCCTATTCTTCCTCACCTTTTCATCCCTGGCATAGTAAATCATATAATCGTCTGATTCAAAATGTCCCGTGCCAAGCCATCTCATTTCATCAATACCTAGTACGTCAATATTTATGCATTCCATTTCATTCTTAACAATGTCCAATTTTCCTACATTCATGCTTCTCACATTCCACCTTCCAGTCTCTAGTGTCTGCTTACAGCTGTTCCTTCGTCTCTGTATTTCCATTTCTAAGATGTAAGTCTCAATTGCCATGTCTGCTAGTCCAAGCGCTAGTCTAAGTGTGCTCTATTGTACACAGGTTTTTCGAAGGCCTGTTTTTTCGGAAGTGGATGGCCAATTCTTCCTAGTCTGTCTCAATCTTTAAATTTATATAATAGTATCTGATATATTCCTTTTAGACAGTTCTCTACCCCATCTGTTTCAATGCTGTGTACATTATTTATCCACTCTTTTCCTAGTTTCTTCCCAACCCCCATGTCAGTCCTGTTTCATAACAGTAACATTATACAGTAGTTTAGTATCCCCAAGCGCACTCTAAATATTTTGTCCTGACTATAGCAGGCTACTCACTGTGTCTAGAACCTGTATATAAACAGTTAGTATAGTAGTAAGGAATTGTGCTGTCAAAACAAAGGTACACAGTTCAAATCCACCAGCTTCTCAGTAGGAGACAGATGGGCTATCTCCTTCCATGAAATTTACAGCCCCTGAAATCTGACCGGAGGATTAGCTAAGGTTCAGTTCAGACTTTATTGTATATAACAACAACAACAACAAAACCAACAACACAGTACCTATCTATATCAGCTACTCAAAAATGCTAGTTGCCTTCTTTTTACCCTTTTCCCACTCATAACTATAACTTTGGCTTTAAATGTTCATTTTAATTTACATCTCTACCTGATGAGAGCTTCATCAGGTTCTTAGTGCTTAGGTCATGAAGCTTTCCATAGCTAACTTCCACAAAGAAAGTTGGCTGTTGTGCCAGTTGCCATACAGTCTCCTAAGTAAAGTTCATCAAGTTTACTTTCAAGTTTACCAGTAATTAACTTCCTTAATAATTGTGAGCTGATAAGGGCAGATGTATCAGGGATGTGTCCTGTCTCCATACCTTTTCAATCTACATGCAGGACAGATCATTTGGGAAGCTGCGTTTTATGAGGAGGAATGTGGTATCAGGATTGGAGGAAGATTCATCAACAACCTGCGCTATGCAGATGATACGACCCTGCTTGCTGAAACTGAGGAGGGCCTGAAGTTCTTGCTACAGAAGGTGAAGGACTGGATGGAAGCTTAACATCAAGACAAAGAGTCTCACCCCTGAGGCAATTGGCAGCACCATGATAGATGGAGAAGAGACTGAGGCTGTTAACACTAACAGTTTGCTCAACTTTACAATCAACACTCTTAGCACCAGTAGTCAGGAAATTTGAAAGAAAAAAAAAACTGAAAGGCATTGGGGAAATTTTCTGTCAGGAACCTCTCTAGAGTATTGAAAAGCAATGATGTCAGTCTACAGTGTGCCTAATCCACACCATGGTCTTTGTAATCACTTGCTATGCATCAGAGAGCTCGACAATAAGTAAGGGCGACAGGAGAAGAATAGATGTCTTCAAATTGTGGTGTTGGAGAAGAGTCTTGAACATACCAGAGACCACCAAGAGAACAAAAAGGTCAGTCTTCGAGAGGGTGAAACCAAGTTTCTCCTTGGAGGCTAGGATTCTGAAGTTCCATCTCACATACTTTGGACAAGTGGCCAGGAGAGACAGTTCTTTAGAAAAGGACATCATGCTTGGAAGGGTGGAGGGACAGCACAGGAAATGAAGATCCTGGATGAGATGGATTGATACCATAACTGTGGCAATTGGAGTTCGTGTGTCAGAATTAGCGAGACTGTCTCACAAGATATGGCAGGCAGACTTCAGAGCTGCTGTCACCATTGTGACACCATAGGTGACTCAACAGCACATAACAACCACCACAAGGGCAGAATCTATAAATTATTTACTAATTCATCAATTGTATGTATTTCTGCAATAATTATAGCCCACTAATTTACTCTACCAATGTTTCCTGAGAACCTACTACAAGGTGAATACTGAGAAAAGTGCTAGGAATAACATGAAAGAAAAGTACAGCCTTATTCTTAAGAGAATACAAACATCGTTACAATATTGAGTGCTATGTTATAAGCACAATGTACCAAAAAGTCATAAGAGATTATGCTCTTAACTATATCTTTAAATCAGACATGTAGAACCATTTAATTTATTTAACTACATGGAATTACCTCTGTAGGTCCCTGAACCCACCTTGGATAGAAATGACTTCATCTCTGAAACTCAGCAGAGAGAGAAATGACAATCCCGATGTGTGGATGATTTGTACTGGCACCCTAGAATTCAGAATAAAAGAGAGTTGTACTAGAGCCCTAGGACACAGATTATATTCAACATATAGCATTAAACACATGTAAAAAGTACAAATAAAGAAGATTAAGATCCCATACAGTTTCTTTCCTGGAAAGATTCTCACAAACAGATCAATGTAATCCATTCAAAATTATGCTGGAGTTAAGATTCTTCCAGTGTCACATGAAGGATATTATCACATTAGCAAGCCTATGACTAATAATATTGATATAAAAAAATACAGATTGAAACTGAAAAAAAATGACACAAGGTGACCATTTTACAATATTTCATAAGAACTGAATCAAAATCAACTGGGTCCCTCAAGTTACATGGTCATCTATTAATGGACTATGACTATCATGAAAAAATATTAATGTTTACAAAATGCTAAAGGTATTTTAGTAATTCTACATGTTTTATCACATTTACTCAATATTGCAGCATAAAAAGATGAGCATTTGTTTTCAAACCCCATTTACAGATGAGAACACTAACTGAAGCAAGCATACATGATTTCTTCATAAGTGTTCATGCTGGGATTAGAAACGCAGACACATGTGCACTTACATGATGCCAAGGATGTGTGCGAGATTTGGAAGAAGGCGAGAAAGCTAGTGTGTTCTGCTAGGTTCTTGCACTCTAGAATGGATTGTGGTGGAATTAACGTGTAAAAGTACTGAAAAAGAGGAATTAGAGAAAGATATCTCACTACATAGGAAGATTTGTCTTTTTGCAATGCTACATATGCTAATAAAGTTATTTATGTATTAGGTAAAAAACAACAACACAAATAAAAACCAACTAGAGTCAAAGGTCAGTGTCGTTGTTGATTGCCATTGAGTTGAGAGCGACTAATAGTGACCCTATGAACAAACACTGCAAGCCTTTCTGAAACTAACATCATTTCTCCAAGTTCATAAAGTTCCCAGAGGCATGTTAACGGGGTCCAGCCTCGTTATATCGAACAGTTCTTTTGAGAGAAGGGACAAGGATTAAATGAAGATGCAGAGAGGCTACCGCTGATGGTGAATAGCAAAATTTCATTTTTTAGACAAAGTATATATAGGCTTTTAGAAGTATCTCTGCAATAACAATCACATTATCTCATACAGTCCCAAGATGTTGGCTGTCTGGTCAAACATTAACTCTTACAAACCACAGCACAATACAGAGATGTTTTCCAGAATACCTTATTGTGTGCTTTAAGGAACAAATGGTTTCGGTTCATAAGGACACTACATTCTTAAAGGTTTAAGACATTTGGTCATTCTTAATTTTTAACATCCTACTTCCTTGAGTTGTTTACTGCCAAGTAGATACTCTAGCCAAGATGGAATTAGTCTTGTTGGTCTTATGGTACAGGGCTAATCTTGCTTTACAAGTTAGCCAGGCCATAACAGCATGTACTTTAAGAACTGGATGCAACTCCTGCTTCCAAACCTGTCTTAAACTGGGAGCTTCACCAAACAGAATCAAAGGTAAAACTACTATTTAAAAATGCTATAGCACTTATTTGTAATAGCTTAAAATTAAAAATATACTGACCTTAGGTAATTATAACATAGGAAACATATAGTAAATACATAAATTGTTGTTAGCATTAACCTACTCAATAACTGTCCAGTAATAAACTATATAAGAAAAAAAGATATCATTATTAATATCTAGAAACTCTTCAAAATGAAGAAAATGTTCAAAACCAAGATGTTACTTCCATAGAATTTAAGAGTAAAAAAATCTTTTCTTAGTATTCAAGGGTATGAAAACTACTGCCGTTTGAGGTGTTTCTGACTTTCGAGGGAAAACTGACCCTTTGAGTTTCCAAAGATGTAAAGTTTAAGGTAGTAGACTAACCCATCTTTCTCCTGCTGGGTTGTAGGTCAATCTAAACTTGGTAAATTTTCAGTTATGAGTCCAATGCTTACTGTCCTAACCCACCAGATCTCCTATTCAAGGATACAGACTTGCTAAACATGTGACGTAATTCACAAAATGCCTTGCTGTTAGACATCTTTGAGTCAGAATGAAACACAATCCAATTCTGCCCCATTATTTGAGTGGATTTTATATCTAAACACATTGCTGAAGTTACGGTGTCATTTCATCTTCTGGAGAATCTTTCTCTCTTTTGATGATTCTACATTATCAAGGCATGATGCTGTCCTATAAAGAAGGGTCCCTACTGATACTCAATTACCAGTTCATTGTCTTAGAGTGAATATTGACTCAGACCTGAAACTCTACTGTGTTTCTGAGACTGTATATTTTATCTTTCTCCCTCAGAGATGTTGGTCAATTTAATATGCCAAACAGGCACGACTTTTAGATTAGCAGAAGAGTCCTTACACGCTTTGCCATCAGAGCTCCCTTCTCCCAGTAATAGATCCAAAGAATATGAGAGGAAATAGTGCGACCTTCACTTCAAGGACAATTTACTTCCAGTACAATGTTCTGACTGTACTTGTTTTAGGATGAGAAATTGTTCATTCTGGAATTCCACAGTATATTCGTACCCTAAATCAACATTGTAGAAATATCTAATCAAAAGCATTAAAATGCTTAGTGCCATTTAAAAATATGGCATGTTATTTAAGGAACCATAGATGTTCAACCTGATTGAATCAATGAATGTCCAGTGATACAGCAGAAATTTTAACCATAATTGACATCCATGAAAAAACTCAAAAGTATGTGATTACAGATTCAGGAAATCTCAGCTCCTCTATTAAGAAAGGTCTTGAAATCTACTTAAAACCATAAATTTTGAAAGAATATTGAAAAATTGCACAAACAAAACCCCTCAAAACACTTTATCTATATAAAACCCTGACACAACATATCTATATCACATAGCTAAAAGAATTTCTATGGAAAAAGTCAATATTGTAAGTTACAGTATAAATAAAGAATAGTGTAAGTAGATACTGAGATTACATAAGAGAATAAAATTTTGATTGAAAAAAATTAAAGAAACTCCAGTATCTGGAAAAGATTAAAAAAAATGTTTGTTGTTGTTGTTGTTAGGTGCCATTGAGTTAAGTATGGCCACTAGAGAGTTTATAAACAAGAGATCTGAACCCTGTTCTATCCTGACACTCCCTATTGCAACAGTCACCTGTGAATCCATATGGTTGAGAGTCTCCTTTACTTAGCCAACCCTCTACATTTCCAAGCACCATGTCCCTCTTCAAGGAATAATCCTTCCTATCAACATGTCCAAACTATATGAGGTGAAGCCTCATCATATTTGCATCTAAAGAGTCCCCTGTAAAACATATGTGAACCCTCTTCAAGACATATTTGGGGTTTTTTTGTAATCCATGGGATGTTCAGAGGTCTTCTCCAACACCACAGCTAAAAGGCATCAATAATTGTTCTGTCATCCTTTTTTATTGTCCAGCTCTTAGAAGCCTAGCAAGCAACTGAAAAGATCATGGCCTGAATCAGACGCACCTTAGTCCTCAGACTGATATCATACTCCTCAATAATTTGGAGAGTTTCCTAATTGCAGACTTTCCCAGCACAGCATGTCTCCTGATTTCCTCACTTCTGGTACCAAGGATGTTAATTGTGGATCCAAGTAAGAAGAACTTGTTGACAGTTTAACTTTTTCTCCATCTATCTTGAAATTGCCTGTCCATCTAGTGGTAAGAATGTTTGTTTTCTTGACATTGAGATGCAAACCATATGGAAGGCTGTATTTGATCTTCTGTAACAAGTGCTTCAAATTCTCCTTATTTTCAGGAAGTGAGATTGTGTCATCTGCATAAGGCAGGTTATTGATGAGTCTCCCTCTGATTCTGTTGCCACATTCCTCTTC
>NW_006399838.1:12731984-12740299 GCF_000299155.1 Elephantulus edwardii | reverse complement strand
GTACATAGGGTCGCTATGAGTGGCAAAGGACTCGACGGCACGTAACAACAACACAACAACAGTATTCCCTTTGTTCACACAACAGTGTCCTGGTCTTGGTATGAGTTATACATGAGCACGATTAAGTTCTCTGGGTTTCACAATCTTCTGAATGTTAATCATAAGTTTTTATGATCCACACAGTAAAATGCCTTTGCACAGTCAATAAAACATAAATAAATAATCTTTTTTCTGTTATTCTCTGCGTTCAGCCAGGATCCATCTGAAATCAGCAATGATATCCCTGGTGCTAGAATCTCTTCTGAATTCTGCTTGCACTTCTTTCAGTTCCCTAACTATGTACTCTTCTAGCCATTTTTACATGATCTTCAGTAGTATTTTGCTAGTGTGTGATGCTATTCTTTGATGATTTTCACATTCTGTTGGATAACTTTTCTTGGGAATGGGAACAAATGTGGACCTCTTTAACGTCACTGAACAGAAATCTATCCTCCAAATTTCCTGTCATAGATTGATGAGCATCTTGCATGGCTGCATCTATTAAGTGAAACAAGTAAATTGATATTCCATCAATTCTTGTGGTCTTATTTTTTTTCCAATGTCTACAATGCAGTTTCACTTTTCTCCTTCAGTACGACTGACTCTTGCTCAAATGGCACTTCCTGAAATTTTTCAGTGCCAGTCAGTTCTTTTTAGTACAGTTACTCTCCATATCCCTTACATCCTTTGTTTATGCGTTCTGGGTCATTCAATATATTGTCCATAGCATCTTTCAGTATTGTGACTCAAGTCTTCAATTCGTTTTCCAGTTCTCTCAGCTTTAGAAATGGAGAGTGAATTCTTCCCTTTTTTATTTTCAAATTCCATCTCTCTGCACACTCTGTTATAGTACTTTGTGTAGTGAAGGAAATGAGGTTAGAAATAGAATGATCACATTTTGTATTTTTAGTGTTTTATTCACTGCAAATATCTTTTAAAAAGATATAAATGGTAGCATTACATATGAACCTTACCTAATGGCCTGTATAGGAGTCATATTGATACATCTATGGAAGAAATTGTTGGAGAAGCTCAATATTGGCAGTCAAAACTAAGCCAGGGGTGAACTTCAGTTGAGTTCAAACTGAGGCTGAAGAAAATGAAAATAAGTCCATCCATGAGAGGCAAAATATTATCTTGGCTGTATTTCATCAGAATTTAAAAATCATCTTAAGAATAAGTTCGGCGCATTGAGCACTACAGGAGTTGTGGGATGATGTAAAAGACTTTATGCATGAAGAAAGTCATTAAAAAGGGGAGAAAGAAAAACAAATTAATGTTAAAAGAGATTCTAAAAAAGGTAACTAGAGCATGGAGAAGCCAAAACAAATGGAAAACAAGACAAAGCAAAAGAGCTAAACAAATTCAAAGCAAAGTAGTATAATAACATATTCAGAGAGCTAGAATCAGAATAGAAAAGATAAAATAGCCATAATTAAATCATGACTTCAAAGACTGAGAGACAAATGCATAAATCTTACAAGTTAAATTGCAATTTTATAGTTACTTTTCTAAAACTTCTTTTTTAATTCATTGTTGCACATTTTCTTTCTTCTTTCTCCCTCCCCTATCCACCCAGAAATACACCCTTTGTTCTAGATTGGTTTTGTACATATAAAGCCTAGTAATAAATTCCTTTCAGGAAGTTTGTTCCTTCACCTGTAGAGTGTTCTTTATCTTTTTACACTTTCCCAATACCTCCCCAAGTTCCCCTCCCCCAGTTCTTCTATTTTATAACATAACTGTTATGTGGTATTTATCCTTTTGTGACTGAGATATTTCACTCAGCATAATTTCTTCCAGGATCCCCTATGTCGTGTAATGTTTTATGAGTTCATTGTGTTAAAGTAACATAGTTTTTCTATCCATTTGATTGTTAATGGATGGATACTGGGGTTGCTTCCATCTCTTTGCTATTGTGAATAACAAAACAGTAAACGTAGGTGTGCATACATTTGTTTGAGTTGTGTTTCTGCCTTCTTTAGCATATGTATATTCCCAGTAATGGAATTGCTGGTTCAAATGGCATTTCTATTCCCAACTTTTAGAAAAACAATGTAAACAGAACCATGTTAATACTAGATGGTTAAAACAAGAGATGCATAGATTTCTTTCCTTCTACTCTGTTGTTTTGTGTGCCTTCAAATTGGAAGTAACCTATAGCTGACTCTCCAATATGTTTTCTGGGCAGTAAATTGTAAGGGAGAAAAGTGCGCATCCTTCTGTCATGAAGCAGCTGGTGGATTTGAATTGCATGCCTTTGGGATTGCAGTGCAGCTTCTTGACCTAGGTCACCACAACTTGATGGTACAGAACAAGAATGTAAATGGAATGGTTATTCAAGTGGTTCTTGTTGTGTACTGCCAAGTCCAACTGACTCCTCAGTAGATTTTCTCAGACAATTACTAGCATGGGAGGAGATTGTTAATCTGTCTCTTGTAGAACAAGTACTTGGTGGATTTGAAGAAACCTAGCACCTTTGTGTTGGCAGGACAATTCCTTACAAGTAAGCCACCAGGGCTCCCTTATACTAAAGTAGGTAAATCTAGTAGCCATAGTTTTAGTTTTAGTCTTGAACAAATTAATCAGCACAGATGTTGAAACGGGCAAATATCAAATGGTTTTTGTGAAAACTATGTGATATTGAATACGCCTGTTGAACAGGAAAAACAATACAGTATTAATCTAAGTTTTCAATATTTGGAAAGAAAACAAAACTAAGTTTGTTTACCATTTAATGGAGACAAAAGCCATCTTTTCCTTCAGCATATCAATAATTTCATGAGAGAAATTCAGCTTCAAGGGATATTGAGACTTGCTGATCTCCACATTTAAATATAACTGTAGACAATTATTGATGACATATTATTTCTGCAGTGTGAGAAATGTTTTGTTTTTTCTTTTTATGTTTTTCATTCGTATTGAACTCTTCAAGACAAAATGAATGAAGGCACAGAACTAAGGGCAAAAGCCCTGATTTTTCTGTCTTAAAAATGTCTAATGTCTATGTGAGCACTCAATCTAATGTTCAATTCATGATCTAATTGTGAACAGTACTTCCCAGTTACAGAATTTAACACTGCAATGATTTGAATTAAAACATATTTAATGGTAACGTTCCAACTAAATGCTGGTTATTCACATAATCTGGAGCAAATGCCATTTGAGCTGCCCTAAGAACTACTTGTCTTGGTTACAGACCTAACTGCCAGAGGGATGCTAAGCTCTGGCATGCCTACCCCGAAGACTAACACTTAGCACTGACACTAAACAAATGTTGGCATCTCCCAGAAATACACCAGGTGCCACATAGACCCTTTTAGCAAAAAGAGACAGTGAAAGATTTCAGAATTTATAAAGGTAGAACAGCTTGGGAAAACAAAAAAAGAAACAAACCAACAACAACATTGTTTTCTAGGTTAGCTCTCTCTTGAAAAATCAAATAAAATGTCTTTAAAATATCTTCGTGCAGAGGATCATAAATTTAGAGCTTTGAATTGCAAGTAAATATGAGCACGTTTTAAATTCTTAGTTTTCTTCTTCAATGATGGAAAGTTGTTTTTTTGGCTTTTTTGTTCATGTTACAGACTGTGTTTTTGTTAAACTCACAGACTATAAATAGTATAAGACTGTTGCAAACAAGCATTGAGTCAGTTTTGTCTCTGAAATGATAAATCATTGCTATAGCAGATCTGTATGTTATTACCTGAGTCAAGGTCACATATAATAGTGAGAAAGTTATGACCATAGAATAATTGGTCTGAACCTGAGTAACCATTAGCTGGTGTATTTTATGTATATATATATATATATATATATATAAAATTTGTTATGTGCCTTTGAGTTGTTTGCTACTCATAGTGCTATGTACAACAGCCCTAAACTTTGCTCTGTCTTGTGCCAATCGCACTGTCTCTGACACTCCCATCCCGATTACCCCAGTCACTGTATACACACACACACACACACACACATATATACATATATATAAATATTACATAAATTTATTGAGATTCTGCCATCCTTTACTTAAATTGGCACATAAAATCTATGTGAAGAGATGAGAGATGTTAGATGCTGCTGTGTGCATAATCTCTATGAAGACCATGAGTCTCTCAAAATACTCCAAATCTCAGAATAGGTAGAGTAAAAAGTTTCCTTTAATAGGTTTGGTTTTGTTTTGTGGTTTGTTTTTGTTTGGGTTGTTTGTATTGTAGATTTCCAAAGGATCCATCATAAAAATCATTAAATTTATGAACTCAGTTTAGGAAAGGAGGTACTTATTTAGTTCAAAACCAAAACCAAAAATAAATTCTCATAGACACTATCAACTAAAAATTTTACATAAATCTAAGTAGCAACTATTACAGAGTTATATAATTGGAAGTCATTGTGAGATTCTAGGATATATATTTAAGACTTTAATAATGGTAAAGATTGTTGTTGTTGTTGTGTACCATGGAACTGGAGTTGACCCATAGTTGGCCCTCCAGCAAGTTAAGGGGCAGTTAATCTGCACAGGAAGAAATGGCCCACTCTTCTCTGCAGAGCAGCTGGTGAATTTGAACTGCATGCCTTTGGGATTGCAGTGAAGCTTCTCACCACTAGGTTACTGGAGCTTCCTGTCCTAGTGGTAGAATCATGTAACAAGAGGGGGAAAATACCATGAAAATTAGAGAGGTCAGTCTAAGATTACTAAATGAATTTTTAAGGAGTATTTTCCAATAATGTGTTTTACCTTCCAAATCTCAAGACATATGTATGACACCTTGATCACATAGTAGTCAGTTTCCTAAGAGAGGACGAAAACCCTCTAAGAATTCACTGGTCACAACATAAAGGCTAAATTAAACTACTCAATATTACCAACATGATCATATCAAAAGCCATGTAAAACCATGAATGTGTACCTAATAACCTGTTGACAAGTTGCTAATACTGCATTGTGTTCTGTCTCAGACTACAATAAAAAATTATTTTAATTATTACTTCAGTTTTTTTCTGGTTTGGCTACTTTCAACATCATGGCTCCAGGCATTTCCACGGATGAACAAAATCACTCCAAATGAGTTGATACTGTACCATGACTTATAAAAAGGAGGGGACACTGGTGGCATAGACTGTCAGGAGTTCCGCTGGGAAACCAAAGGTGACACTTCTCCGACAGTTTAAATTCACCAGCAACTCCAACAAAGAAAGATAGGGAAGTCTCCTCCCTTCCAGTTTACAACCTGTTGGAAATTACCTGGAGGTTGAGTTATAAGTTGATTCTGACTCCATAGCAATGACTTCTGAATTTGGGTGAAATTAGAAACCAATAAATGGATTATTTCAAGCAACAAAAGCATTGGCAGGATTTATAAAAGGAAAATTAGATTTTAAAAAAAATAAATACACCTGCGTTTTAAAATCTTGGACTTAGCTTTGTGGATAGGTGAGTTGTTGATAGGTGCAGGTCAAGTAGGTGTCAAGTCTGTTGTGACTCATAGTGACCCGATGAATAGCAGACTTGACTCTTGCCCTCTTGTACATTGTCCTCATGTCTCTGAGGTACACAAACTCTTCTTGGTAATGACTGTGCCAATCTATCTCACTAATATCTCAATGATGTCGATCAAGTTATCTCAATGATGTCTCATTAATTGGAGATTCACTTTAGAGACCTCTTCTCTGTCAGTGTCCCCCTGCTAATCCCAGCATGACGTCTCTCTTCATGGACTGCCGCATACACAAAATATATTCAAGATAAGTGAGGAAAATTTTGATCATTGTTGTCTCTATGGGACATTTTGGTTACACTTCTTTCATGATAGATTTTTTGTTCTTTTAGTAGTCCATAAGATATTCAATACTTTTCCCCAACATCCCAATTCAAAGGCAATGATTCCTTATCAGTGATCTTTATTCATTTTCCAAAATTTAGATACACAGAAAGCAATAGAAAGTACAACGGCTAGCATCAGACACATCTTACTCTTTAATTTTACATCATTAGTCTTTGGAATTTTGGGAAAAGTTCTTGATAGCGTGTTTCCTAAATATAACACTTCCTGTTTTCTTGGCTACTTCTACCGTGGATGTTGATAATAGATTCAAAAGTTGTTGTTATGTTGTTGTTACATGTCGTCGAGTTGCTTGCGACTCATAACAACCTTATGCACAATAGCCCTAGACCCTGCCCTGTCCTGTGCCAACCTCACTGTCTCTAACACACCTACTCCCATTACCACAGTCACTGAATTGATCCATCTCACAGAGGGTCTTAGGCTCCTGCGCTGTCCCTTCACCCTTCCAAGCATAACATCCCTCTCCAAGGACTCGTCCCTCCTTGCAACATGTCCGAAGTATATCAGACAGAGCTTCAGAATCCTTGACTCCAAGGAGCAGCCCAGGCTCACCCTCTCCAGGACAAACCTGTTTGTTGTAGTCGTCCAGTAGTCTAGTAGTACTTTTCTCCAACAACACAGCTCAAATGCATTTGTTCTCCTTCTGTCATTCCTACTCAGTCATTGTCCAGCTCTCTGATGCATAAGTACAAGAATAAAAAATGAACTTGCTTTCTTGATGCTGAAATGTAACTCATATTGAAGGTTATAGTCTTTGGTCTGTACTAAGTACTTCAAATCTTCTTCACTTTCTACAAAGAAAGTTGTGTTGTCTGAATAGCTCATGTTGTTGGTAAGATTTCCTCCAATCCCGATGGCAGATTCTTATTCATATAGTCTATATTCTTAAATAATTTGCTCAGCAAATCAACAGCAATGAATTTGACGTGGATATTTCCAGGGACACCTGAACACATTAAAATATATACTCATTTGATAGATCTTCTCAGCCGAATCAAGGGTCATTGACAAAATCAGGCAGAGTCTTGAGATAAATCAGTGCTTTTCAATTTGGTATTGGATGGTGAAGAGATTGAGATAGTTAACAGTTTTAATTTACTTGGCTCCACAGTCAACACTCTTGGTAACAGCATCCAGGAAATCAGGAGACGAATTGCATTGGGAAAGTCGGCTATGAGGGACCTCTCAAAAGTACTGAAGAACAATGATGTCAGGCTGGAGACTAAGATGCGCCTGATCTGGGCTATATAGTCTTTGCAGTTATGTGCTATGCATCAGAGAGTTGGGCAGTGAATAGGGTTGATAGAAAGAGGATTGATGCCTTTGAGCTGTGGTGCTGGAGAAGAGTATTGAATACACCATGGACTGCTAGGAGAACAAACAGGTTTGTCCTGGAGAGGGTGAAGCCAGAGTGTTCCCTGGAGTCAAGGATTCTGAAGCTTCATCTGACATATTTTGGGCACGTTGCAAGGAGGGACACTGGTCCTTGGAGAGGGACATCATGTTTGGCAAAGTGGAGGGGTGGCGAAGGAGAGGAAGACTTTGGTGAGATGGATCGATTCTGTGACTGGAGTGGTGGGAATAAGTGCATTTGAGATGGCTAGGTTGGGACAGGATAGAACAGCGTTTAGAGCTCTTGTACATAGGGTCGCTATGAGTTACAAGCGACTCGATGGCACATAACAACAACATTGGAGAAGTGTGCTGAATGCTCTTTAGATTACCAAAAGAAAACATAAATCTGTCTTGGGGGAAGTGTAACCAGGGTGCTACGTTGAGGCAAGAATGGTGAACCTTCATCTTACATATTTTGGATATATTGTCAGGAGAGGCAAGTTCTTGCAAAAGTTAACCATTCTTGAAAAATGAGAGGATCTGAGAAAGAGAGGAAGACAGTCTACAAGATGAATTAACACAGTCATGGTAACAACGTGCTGAAGTATATCAAAGATCACGAGTGTGACATAACATAGCAAACAAAGATCTCTTTGTTCATAAGATTACTGTGAGTACTGGTTGACTGGATGGTACCTAACAGCATAATTGGTACTGTAAAACATTCTCCAGGCAACTATCTTCATTTTGGTCCAGTGTGTGGTTTGAATTCCAGTAAAATGAATTCTCTGATTGTAAAAATACCTCTTTTGTAATTTCCTAGAAAACAACCCAAGCACAAGTAAGAAATACCTTCCAGTTGTTGTCAGGCAAGCTATCATCATATTGAGCCATGTTTTACTCGGAAAGTTATTTAGTACAGAAAACGTTTCATCAGTAATAAAACTGCTTGACTGTCTTAAAATACAACAGCTAATCACGATACTGCATTATATGTATAACATATACAAACGTAAATGTCTTGTTATTAAGTGCCATCGAGTCGTAGGCGACAAATAGCAACCCTATGAGCAAAAGTCCTCGACACTTGAAAGT
>NW_006399838.1:12730726-12731494 GCF_000299155.1 Elephantulus edwardii | reverse complement strand
GAGAAAGAAGGGAAATCTCCAGTGTGATTAACTGCCTCTGAAAACCAGCCAGAGGGTCAGATACGGGTCACTTTCTACTCCGGAGTACACGACCAAACAACATATCCTCCTAAAGCATATTTTACATTGACAGGGATTTCTAAATAATAGTATAAAAAACAAATTAAATAGAAACACACATACGGCAGACTCTTTAAAAATTAATTCTGAAGGCCGTCTGAATTATTGCCAAAGATTTCCATTCTTTATTTTAAAGCCTTTGTAAATCTGAATTGCTGCATAGATCTGATAGAAATAAAATGAAAATGATCATAGATAAACTGTTTCTATTAACTGTGTTTACATTTTATTATGACCACTGAACTGCCACAGAATGTTTCTGGCTTTCGTCCCTGCGGATAACTGTAAGTTACTTCTCCTCATGTCTTTGTTGTTAGAATAATGGATGAGAGACATTATCATGGAACACTTGTGGCAAGCACTCTAAGAAAACACAGATCTATTATTGCAATAGAAGAGCAAGCCAAAGAAAACTTGTGTGTAGAAAATTATATCCTGTAAATTTCCACATTTTGAGAAATAATTTATTAACTTTAACAAAAATGCAGATGTGTTTTGTCATTGATGTAAATTGCACAGCCAGGAAATATTTTACAGAAGTTTAAAAAAGCCCAAGAAATAAATATTTGATATATGTATAACTTCTAAGTGGAGAATATCTATCTATCTATCTATCTATCTATCTATCTATCTATCTATACACACACA
>NW_006399838.1:12727646-12730081 GCF_000299155.1 Elephantulus edwardii | reverse complement strand
TCTATGATGAAACTTTTTATGCTTCTAGCATCACAGCTCAAATGCATCATTAATCTATCATCCCTAGTCATTATCCAGCTTTCTAACACATAGTAAACATTGCAAAGACTATGGCCTGGATCAGACACACCTTAGTCTCTAGAAAGACATTGCTGCTCTTCAGTACTCTGGAGAAGTCCCTGAAAGCTGACTTTACCAATTCAATAATTTGTCTCTCGATTTCCTAGCTGCTGGTACCAAGAGTATTGATAGTGAAGCCAAGCAAACTAAGCTGTTAACAACCTCAACCTCTTCACCATCCATCATGATGCTGCCAATTGGCCCAGAGTCATTGTACCAAAAAGAAGTGACTGACACAGAATTTCAAGAAAGAACATATGATCAGGAGGAAATGGTGATGAAGGAGGAAGTTAGGGCCACTCTGAAACACTTGGCAGAAAAATAAAGCCCCAGGAATTGACTGAATACCAATTGATGTATTTCAACAGATGTTGCCCTTGATATACTCATGAGGCAAGTGCCAAGAAATCTAGAGGACGATTACCTGGTCAACTGGCTGGAAGAGATCAATATTTATTCCCAGTCCAGAAAAAATTGAAAATTATAGTGTGGAAATTATTGAGCAATATCACTAATAACACACACTAGCAAAATCCGGTGGAAGATTATCCAGAAACAAGTGGAACAAAATATTGAGAGAGAACTACCAGAAATAGAGGCTGAATTTTGAAGGGTCATAGCACTAGGGACATTATTACCAATGTTAGATGGATCTTGGCAGAAAGCAAAGAGAACTAGCGTATGTCTATCTGTGTTTCATTTACTATGCAAAGCCATTTGGCCATGTGGATCACAACAAATTGTGGCAAACATTGAGGAAAATTGTAATTCCAGAATACCTGATTGTTTTTATGCTAAACTTATACTTGGACCAGGAAGCAGTCCTCAGAATAGAGAATGTAAATACATCATGGTTTGAAATGAGGAAAGGAGTGTGTCAGGAATGCATCCTGTCTCCATGTCTTCTCAATCTATATTCAGATCATTGAGGAAGCAGGGTATTATGAGGAGGAATATGGCATCAGGATTACAGGAATACTCATCAACAACCTACATTGTGTAGAAGACACAACTTTGCTTGCTGACACTAGGAGGTCATGAAGCACTTGCTGCAGAGTGAAGGACTGTAGTCTTCAATATGGATTAAAGTTCAATATCAAGAAAATAAAGATTCTTTCCACTGGGCTGACTGTCAGCAACATGATAAATGGTGAAGAGATTGAGATTATCAACAGCTTTAGTTTGTTTGGTTCCACAATCAACAGCACTCTTGGTACCAGCAGCCAGAAAATCAAGAGATGAATTGCATAGGGAAAGTCTGCTGTCAGAGACCTCTCCCAAGTACTGAAGAGATACGATGTCTGGAGACATGGTCTTTGCCATCCCTTGCTACACATCAGAGAGCTGGACAATGACTAGGAATAATAGAAGGAGAACTGATGCCTTTGAGTTGTGGTGCTGGAGAAGAGTATTGAATATACCATGGACTGCTGAGAATGAACAGGTTTGTCCTGGAGAGGGTGAAGCCAGGCTGCTCCTTGGAGGCAAGGATTCTGAAGCCTCATCTGACATGCTTTGGACATGTTGCAAGGGTGAACGTCATGCTTGGGAGGGAAAAGAAGAAGACCCTCAAAGAGACAAACTGATTCAGTGACTGGAGTAATGGGAATAGGTGTGTCTGAGATGGTGAGGTTGACACAGGATAAAGCAGGGTTTAGGGCCCTTGTATACAGGGCTGCTTTGAATCGTAGGCAACTTGATGGCACATAACCACTACAACTACATGGTCTTTTTTATGTTTTGCCGTTTAAACTTATAAATGTTAAACTGTGAAAGAAAATGGCTCTAGAATGAGAAGTGTAAATAACAAAAAGTGAAAAAATTTATGCTAGAGATAGCATTCAAGATGACTTGTAATCATACCTGTATGATAATACAGAAATTTGCTAGCATTGACATAAATATTTATGGAAAACTGAACTGAGTTTTTGGTTGGTTGTTTTGTTTTTGGATTTTTTTTGTGCTTTTTGTTTTTGGGGTTTTTTGGTGTTTTTGTTTGGTTTTGCTTTGTTTTGTTTCTGAATATCTTACACTGCTTTGAGGCAAACACAAGAATCTTGGTGGGGCCTACTTTATATTCATTGTCCTTTTTTGTAGTCCTTAATCAGTTTTTTCTTCTTTTTTAATTTGGAGCATTCACTCAGAAAAAATAAAATTTATGCTCTACAGCAGTTAGAGAACCACTTTATTTACTATTTAAATGTATAAAAATTAGTTATAGTCTTCTATTCACTAATATTTTTATTTCCAACCTCTGAAAACTCACTAAAATGTCAGCCACTAATCAGTTCTACCAGACAACAATGAGTTCAGTA
>NW_006399838.1:12704940-12724012 GCF_000299155.1 Elephantulus edwardii | reverse complement strand
TGCATCCTTCTTCATTGTCCAACTTTCAGATACATATTAAACAACTGAAAATAAAGTGGCTTTCAGAAAGCTTATCTTAGTGTTTAAGCTGCCATCCATCTTGCTCTGTAGAATTATAGAGAACTCCTTGACAGCAGATTTTTCCAATGAAGCCCATATTTTGTTTTCTTAACTAGTTTCCCCATAGGTATTAATAGTGGTTCCAAAGGAAATTAAATCTTTGACAACTTCAATCTTTTCTCCGTATATATTGATATTGCTTAATGGTCCAGAAGTGAAAATTTCTGTTGTTTTCATGTTGAGATGTAAACCACCTTCTTCTTAAATAAGTGCTCCAAGTGATCTTCATATAAACAAGCAAGGTTATGTCAGCTATGTAATGTAGATTGTTAATAAACCTTCTTCCACTTGGGATTTGCTCATTACACAGATTGAATAGGTATGGAGAAATAACCTTGCTATTTTGTTGGGTATTGTTATGTGCCCCTGAGACTCATAGCGACCCTATGCACAATAGCTCTGAATCCTGTCTTTTCCTAAGCAAGTCTCCCTGGTTCTGACATACTGACCCCATTACATCAGGTACTGTGTCAATCCTGTTCATCTAGGTTTTTTCTCTCCTGCACTGTCCTTCCACTCTTCCAAGCATGATGCTCTGCTCCAAAGATTGATCCCTTCTGGCCACGTGCCCAAATTATGTGAAACAGAGATTTCAAATTCTTGCCTTCAAGGGGAAACTTGGTTTCACACTCTCCAATGCAGACTTGTTTTTTTTTTTTTCTATTGCAGTCCGTGGTATGTTCAATGTTCTTCTCTAGCACCATAAATCAAAGGCATAAATTCTTTTTCTGTCGTCTTTAATCATTGTTGAGGTCTCTGATACATAACAAGTCATTGTGAAGAATATGGCCCAGATCAGGGAGCTCTGGTGGCCGAGTGGCAAAAATCTGCATTATAGTCCCAAAGGCACATGTTTTGACTCCACCCGGGGCTCCACACGACAAGAATGGGTAATCGCCTCCCATGTGATTACTCTCTGAAAACCTGCTGCAGCACGTGAACAGAGAACTACTAGATGTGCAGGCTGGGTTTAGAATGTATTCTGTCCAGGAGACTGGGCTGTATGAGGAGAAATGTGGCACCAGGATTGGAGGAAGATTCATCAACAATGTCTGTTAAGCAAATGACACAAGCCTGCTTGCTGAAACTGAGGAGAACCTGAAGCACTTGCTGCAGAAGATTAAGGACTAATCTTCTTCTGATTTGAAGCTCAGATCAAGGAAACAAAGATTCTCACCACTGGGCCGATTGGCAGCCCCATGATGAATGATGATGAGATTGAGAATCTTAATTGCTTTAGTTTGCTTGGCTCCACAATCAATATACTCTTGGTACCAGGAGCCAAGAAATTAAAATATGACTTGCATTGGGAAAGTTTACTGTTGGAGACTTCTCCAAAGTACTGAAGAGCAACAATGTCAGTCTGGAGACTAAGGTGTGTCTGATACAGGCCATGGTCTTTGCAATTACTACAAGTATTACATTCATCTAATTCATGGAACCGTGGTAGCTTAATGGTAAAGATTTGCGCTGCAGATGCAAAGCATTCCTCTAGTCTTCCCAAGTCTCTGAGCACGGAAGATGAGCAAGCTCTTCCTCCAGTGAGTTACTGTATTTGAAAACTGCTGAAAGGTCAGCTCCCGGTAAATTCCAATTCCATCCCACACAACCACAACTGGTGGCTTAATAAATTGTGGAAAAACACTGCTAATCCAAAGCTTATGGCGCTCTCTGGTAATTTGAAACTGCTAATTGCTCTGCTGGAGAAAGTTGAGCGACTCTTCCCAGGAAATTTACATATTCAGAAATTCAATGGAAGGTCAGTTTTGGATAGAGAGTTTTGAATCAAAGACTGGGGGTGGGGGTGGGGAGGGGGAGAGAGAGACAGAGACAGAGACAGAGACAGAGGAGAGGGAAGTGGGAAGAGGGAAGAGAGAAGAGAGAGGGAGAAAGAGGGAGAGACAGAGAGAGGGAGAGAGAGAAAAAGAGAGAAAGGGAGAGAGAGGAGACAGTGGAGTTCTATTTGCGGATTCCCATCCAAGACCGCAGGCTTAAATTTGTCTGAAGGAAACTTCTGCTGGTGTCCCCATTATGCACAGCCAGCAAGGGATAAGAAATCCCTTTTCCCAAATATTTTTAGGCCCTAGTGTTCATATGGCTCTGAATAGCTTTTTTGAGCCTGATTACATGAGTAGAGAATATGATTAGACTTTTGAAACCCAGCAGAATTTTTTTTTATATGAGCCTTTCTAATTTTATGGACAGAATATAAGTTTCAGGAGGGTGATTTGTTTTAAAGTGTAAAAAAGATTTTTAAGGGGAGGAAACAAAGGGGGAACTACAAGCTAGAAGCTATCTGAAAGGACACCTCCCCTCGGGACGCTTTGGTTATTTAAAAATGCATGGCAGAGTTTCTTAGGTGGTGCACTGCTAACTGAAAAGTCAGTGGTTTGGGTCCACCAGCTGTCGTGGGGGAGAAAGATTGACAGTGCCATCCAATAAAGATTTATAGTAGGGGAAATCTGATGGAAGATTGATTTGAACTGAATCGATGGCAGTGGGTAGAGTTTGGAATATAATGGTGCAACTTCTTGATAATACATCACAAAAGTTTAGAAATACGTATTTGCTACAGGTAGTATGCAATATAGCTTGAAGCTTTACATCAAGAAGACAAAAACTCTCACCACTGAGCCAACTGGTAGCACTATGATAGATGGAGAATAGACTGATTGCTAGCAATTTCAGCTTGCTCGGTTCCACAATCAATACTCTTGGCACCAGCACTCAGAAAATCAAAAGACAAATTTCTGTACGAAAATCTGCTGTTAGGGACCTCTCCAGAGAGCTGAAGAGCACTTATGACAGTTTTGAGAGTAAAGTGATCCTGGTCTAGGCCAAGGTCTTCACCAGTAGTTTTTATACCTCAGAGAACTGGAAAATACACAAGAGAAACAGAAGAAAAATTGATGCTTTTGAACTGTGATGCTGGAGAAGAATAGTGAATATACCATAGAGAGCCAAGAGAACAAATAGATCTGTCCTTGAGAGTATGACATTAAGTTGCTCCTTGGAGGCAAGGATTCTGAGACTCTCTCTCACATACTTTGGGCATGTTGCCAGGAAGGACCAGTCCTCGGAGAAGGACATCATGCTTGGAAAACTGTTGGAACAATTGAGGAAATGAAAACCCTGGATAAGATGTATTGTCACAATAATGGTGGTAACGACGGTAGGTGTATCAGAGACAGTGAAATTGGCTCACAATAGAGCAGGGTTCAGTTCTATTGTGCATTGTTGACTTGGTAACTCATAACAACAATATCACACTATGGGTCACTAGAAATATGCTGTACACCATAAAAAATCTTACTTTTGACCATAGCAGACATATCATATTAAAGTTAAAGTATTTCCACATCTACTATAATATCTTTGTTATAAATGTTTGATATTTTAAAAATGTTGCTTTTAAAATAGATTTGCTTATGTGGAATATAATTATTGATTATCTTTGGTTCTTTTGACATCTATGGGTGTTTAATATTCCTGATATAATGAGAAAATTTAAGTTACAAAGTAACTTCACTAAGTAAATTTTCAGCAATATTAAATGAAATTACTTAATTGCTACTTCCAGGAAAATATTGTTTCTCATTTTGATGTTTTATCTAAACATTTTTAATTAATTCATGTACATCTTCATGACTCAAGAATTTTTAAAATATTATTATTTCCTAGGCTAATTTTGGTTTTACAGA
Organism: Elephantulus edwardii; assembly: GCF_000299155.1. Classification (NCBI taxonomy): domain Eukaryota; kingdom Metazoa; phylum Chordata; class Mammalia; order Macroscelidea; family Macroscelididae; genus Elephantulus; species Elephantulus edwardii. The sequence goes on along the minus strand of NW_006399838.1, from coordinate 12,720,191 downwards.
ATATAGTGCAACAGGTTGATTTTTTCAAATGGATTTCCTAGACATTGCTTCACAGCTGGGAAGGAAGGACTATGTTAACAATGTAAATAACACCTTTTTTGGATGGGGAAAAAAAAATTTAATAAATTACAAGCAAACTTATTGACATTGAGTTGGAACTAACTCATAGCTGGTCCTATGATTTTAGAGGTTGACATTTTTCTCTTATGGAGCTGCTCGTGGATTTGAATTGCCTGACTTCAGGTTGGCAATGAAACTCCTTACCTATTGCACCTTTAGACACACTCCAGCCCTTTACTGTTATAACTGTGTTGACCCACTGGGCTGAGGGTTTTCCTGTCCTTTGCCATCTCTCTACCTTCCCAAGCATGATGCCCGTCTCCAAGGAATAACCTCTTCAAGCAACATGCCCAAAATATGTGAGATAAGGCTTTATTATCTTTGCCTCCACGCAGTCCTCTGACTGTGCCTCCTCCAAGATATATCTGTTTCTTCTTTTGGAAGTATATTCTAAAAAAACATTCATCTAAAAATAAAGGCTCCAATTCTTCTGCCACCCTTATTCATTGGTCAAACCTCAGCAGCATAGCAACGGGGTTTGAATTCACCAACTGCTCTGCAGTAAAAGAATGAGCAATCTCCTCCAATGAAATTAACTGCTTCTGTAAACCCACTGAAGGGTCAGCTATGGGTCTGCCCAACTCGGTGATACACAAAAACACAATAGTGCATGTTATGATTAACCATTAATGCTGTAAAGTACTATAGGTTTTAAGAAATACACTTCATAAAAGGAGCTTGTGTAGCATAAGGGTGGCTGAGTCTGATTTCTATCAACTTCATAAAGGGGAACTTGCCCCATAATAACTACATAGTCAGACATGCCACCACCTATGCTCATGCACCCTTTTCTACCAATTACTGGGCCCAAGGTTTGTTGCAAGGCTCACAGATCTTACTCTCAGTTGTGGGGCTTGTTATGGAAATAACTTTGGGGGAGCCAAAGACTATCTCATAATACAAGGCCAAGTTTAGTCCAGCAGTCCCAAAACAGATTAATAAGGCACAAGTCCTCAATTAGTGAAAGTCCAGGTTCAGTTCAATAGCACAGATTCATAAGCCTTTAGTTTCCTCAATCATCTAGCAAATTCAGTCTTTAACTGTGGCCTTTACCTCCAGGGTTCCCCTGCGTCTATCTTGCCACAGTTTCTTCACAGTCTACCACCGGCACCACTGTGTTTCACAAAGTGGGAAGAGCTCTCTCATATTGGCTCCACAGTTGTTGATATTTGCAAGACCGTGTATGAGCAGTTAAGATGGCCTCAGGCCATGCCTCCACAATGGGGCTAACACAATGGTTAGAAAAGCCAATTTTCAAGGGTTCTAATACCCTAGACATTTATCGTCATCTGTAATCATAGAAGTAGGTAAGCCAGCTGTTTTATTCCTTAAGTCTTAATCCTCACATTTTATATTTTGATTGCTAAGTCCTGGTAAACCAGTACTTGCATGAAATAAGTATATCTTTTTCTCTGAAGAATCTTTTATTACAGTTAGCACTTTGAGTATCTGTGTTTATAAACAAAGGTCCAGTACAGAGCAAAACATCAAGTAACAGTAACCAACACTAGTTCACAGAATGAAACATCTTCTCTTTATCTAGTTGGGTAACAGTCAACACATCTCTGGGTATCACAGTGGCTCGTTCCAAATACGCATCAGCCACAAACTCTGGAGTCAACACTTCTTCCTGTGTTTCAAGCAGGCTAGTCCCTTCACTCAGCTTTAGCCCAACATGGGCTAAGTCAGCACATCAGGGAGTCTCAGTACTCTCTGCTCCACAAACCAACAACCCTCCTTTCAGTTATCCATTAATCACGCTAGGTGAACATTGCTGAAGGAACATGTCCAAACTCAGCCTGTCTCTTCATTAATGAGTATCTCCCACTTCAGCCCACCAAGTGGACCCATGTGGTCCCCATGAGTTGAACATCCAAGGCAGCTTGCTTTAACAATAAGCCTTAGAGAGAGGGCTCTAAAAAACCCATCAGCTTTACCTTGCTTCAGTTCACTGGCAACGTCTCTCTTTTTCACTTGGCCTCTTTCAAATGTAACTCTCTTCAGAGTACTGGGTGTAGCTGATCCTTTCTCAGACTACATTTCACATTCTACCAAATTCTACTACTTACCACCAACATTCTTTTAAGGTAAATGTTCCCCTTCTGAATACTCAATTAATATCCAACTGGCTTACAATTTTCCTCTAAATTACAATATATTTCTTCAATATCTAGTATTCATTAACATTACTGCATTAATACGTCAACTCTTTCATACTTTCCACAATCAACAATACACATCTTAACATAAGAAGATCCAGTATAGTTAAATCCACAAACACCTTAATGGTTTTTAAAATATATATTTTTTAACCTTTCTTTAAAAAATTATTTGAAACTGGTTTACTTCCAAAGTTCATGAAGTTCATATACATTTCACATCATGGTCTGATGTTTTCACATCAGATCTTTCCTTTTCCTTTCCCTATTCCTCCCTTCACCTGTCAAATTGTATGATCCTATGATTAAGAGCTCCCCTTTATAAGTTCATTTAAAATCATGATCTCCAGTCCCTCTCATGTTAGACAGTAATTTACAAAATAATTTCTTCTGCGTGCTGCATCATTTTTCATTGTGTGACTATATCATAATTTTCCAATTCATTCCATTGTGGTTGGGCATTTGGGCTATTCCATGTTCTTGTTTTGGTGAATAATGCTGTTATGAATATTGGTGTACAAGTTTCTATGCCTTACTTCTCATTTTTTCAAGGTATATTCTAAATAGTGCAATAGCTGAATCATATGGAATATCTATCTCAAGCTTTTTTAGGAAACGCCAAACTGCCTTCCAGAGTGGTTGTACCATTTACAATCTCATCTATAATGTATAAGAGTTCCTATCTTGCCACATCCTTTCCAGCATTTATTGCTTGCATTTTACATATACCTCATATTCCTTTTTAAAATAAAGTTCAACATTATGACATATAGAGAAAAAAGAGTGCAATACATAAACATTTAAAGAAATTATCCATTTCATCTTTATTCTCTATAAAAAACAGCTTCTCAATTTTTCTTCCTTCTTTTTCTTTTTTTAAAATGGTAATAAAAACTTCAAATTAATATTTAAAATAAATGGAGGGGTCCCCGGATTTGAATTCTTCCTTCTTAATAGCAGCAAAAGTAGCATTTTGGTTTTTCTCTCCCACTTTGTAGAAACAAACAATAACTATTTTAACTGTACAACTATCCAATCCCAAAATTTACAAAGCCAAATAATCGTGCTGTGAGTCTGGAGCAATGAATATAACTGCTGACACCAACTGTTTTTATTATTTGTTTTGCTATGAAATGTGATAGCAGTTACCCATGGTGGACACAGTTTGGTGGAGCTCCCCGATTAAGACAAGCTTAGAAGCAGGAGTGGCATCCACTTCTGACGTAGCTTGCCTCCAGAAACCATATGAAAGTGGAGAAATGATGGAAGTTCATTGTTCATTCATATGAACTTCATGAACTTTGGAAATAAATCAGTATAAAATAATAATTTTTTAAAAGATAAGAAAAATCTTTTTAAAATGTTTAAGGTGCTTGTAGATGTAACTGTTCAGCTCTTTCACTCATAGAGTCAATATGAGTTTCCTACAACTCAGCAACACTAACAACAACATGATTAATAGGAGACTGTAAGAAGTCTCAGATCAATGTAGTCCCAAATGTTCAATCAGCTGTATAGATTCACAATTTTTAACATTAATAGCTCTATCTGTGGCTCCATTTTCCAATCTCCCTATGATCTCTGGGTTCAGTGATTCACTACAAGGTCTTCCAGAGACTCAGACCTGTCAGGGGAATGACTCATTTGATTGTAGGTATGCAGGTTGTTTATTTGCAGAAATTGGCAAGCAAAGGGCCAGAGTGGAGGGTTGGCAAAGGAGAGGAAGACCCTTAACCAGGCAGATTTACACACTAACTGCTGTAATGGGCTGTAGTGTGTCAGGAAGTGTGAGGATGGCACAGGATGGTATAGGATTCAGATTCATTGATCATAGGATTTCTACGAATCATACTCGACTCAACAGCATCTAACAACACAACAACAGTTATGGGAAGCCAAACTTTATACCAAATATATGAAAACCCTGGTTCAGGAATTGAAGGAATTACAGATTTATAAGTTAGTATTTCTCTTGTGGCAGATCCTAGAAAATGAGCTGTTTGTTCCCTGCAAGACAGGAGACAGCAAGGGGCTCCCTACAGAGGGAGTGTTACTTCCTGAGGTAGAGTTCACCCTGAGGCATCAAGGTTAATAGTTAAGGGTAAACCAAATTCTTGCATTTGTGAACCCCTCCTTCCTGAGTCAAGCAGAAGGTTTTCAATAGAAAGAGACTGGCTTCATTTGCATTGAATTCTCTTTGTGATGTACTTCCGGATAATTTTCAATAAAGACACAGAGAAACATGACTTGAGGTCTTCAGTGGAGAACTGGTGGCCCCCTGTTTTATGCTCTCTGCTCTATCACATTCCTGGCTGTTTGTTTCATTATTAATAATTATAAAATTATTCCATTCTTTGGGACCCTCGATCTGCAACAAACAGTCAAGCTAATTATCCCCTCTATATCAATCTGTTTTATGGCTGTATCTCGCAATGTCATTAATGACTGTTACATAGATAATTTCGGGTCTTGCATTAACTCAAATATGTTCCTTCATTCTTCAGCATTCAGAACCACAGATACTGCCACTAATTTTGTCACTCTAACAATCCATTTTAGTAATGATTCCTCAGAAACCTGCCAATAATTATCTGTAATTTATGTATTTCCTCTGTGTCATATCCCCTGGTTGGAATAATTTCTTATTTTTCCCTATTAGTTTCCTGGAGTACATTTTTGTGGCCACAGTTTAGAGCAGAATTTCTGGTTGATTTCACATGTTGTTGTTTTGGCTTTTATTTGTTTTGTTGTTGTTTGTCTGTTTATTTGTTTGTTTTTCCTTTTCCAGTAAAGTCTGAGATTAAAGGACACAACTCTGTCCTGATAGAACTTTGGTTTTGATTTTAGCCGTCTTAGGTCCTACATTCTTTTCCTTCACAGATGCTTGTCACTACTAAGAGCAAAAACCAGGGAACTGTAAATTTCTTATGTTCCTTATTTTCCTGTATTGCTGCCTGCATCAAATGAACCATTTTCTAAGGAACAACAATAACAATTATATAACATTTACTTGTATATGAAGTTAGTGTTTAGAAATGACCAACATGTAGACTGTTAATGACCCCTCTTGACATTAGCAGTTACCAATGACAGTTTTCCTGGAACTGATTCCACTCCTACTGAACCTGGCTGCAGCCCTCCCCTGGCATGCCTCTCTAGACCACCACGATCACAAGGGAGTTGAGAGTTAATTAGGAGGAAAGGGAGTAAGGAATTTAGGGTCAGGGTGAAGCCAGGGAGAAGACTATTAGAACATATCATGGACTGCCAAGAGAACAAAGAGGTTTGTCCCCAGGAGGGTTAAAAAATTTTCTTTTCTTTCCTTTCAGACCAGGATTTTGTGAAGCTCTATCTGACATACTTTACTGACTGTCTTGTAACCAGAAAGGATCATCCTTGGAGAAGGACATCATGCTTGGAAGGATGGAGGGCCAGTGCAAGAGAGGAGGACCTAGGAGGAGATGGATTGACATAGTAACGAGGCTAATGGGGCAGGTGTGACAGAAAATGTGAGATTGGCTCAGAATAGGGCAGGGTTCAGAGCTACTCTATATACATAGCATCACTATGAGTTTCAGGTGATTAGATAATGGCACTTGGAAGGGTGGAGGGACAGCCCAGGAATGGAAGACCCTTGGATGATATGGACTGACACAGTAACTGGGATGGTGGGGGTAGGTGTACAGAAGACAGTGAAAGTGGCTTGGGATGGAGCTATTGTACATAAACTCATTACGAATCACAGGAGACTTGATGGCACATAACAACAACACAAATGAACATCTATACTCTAAATTTTGTGGTGTGTTTTATATGTGTGTGTGTGTGTGTGTGTGTGTGTGTGTGTGTGTGAGACAACTGAAACGTATGCTCTGCCATGCTGTCATATTACTGGATGTGATTGTGTGAGTCTGTGTGGTAAGAGAATTTACGATTTCCATTTCTTTTCTTTTTCTTATATTTGGTTATCCTTGTTTTCTAATTTTGTTATGTATATTAGTTCTGTAATAAAATAGTCTTCAGATTAAGAAAATATCACCCATTAGCCATTACAAATGAAAAATTAAAGAAATAACAAGGAGAAACCATTTTAGTGGACTTAATTTGCACCTTCTAATAATATTTTCAACATATTAAATTGCACATATTTTATAAAACAATTAAAACATAATTACATTGTTGTGTTCCATCACGTTACAACCAACTCACAGTGGACCCTCCTATAGATTTTCAGAGGCAGTTAATTGCAAGAGAGGAGACTACTCATCATTTTGCCAAGAAATAGCTGGTGGATTTGAACCATGTGCATTTGAGATTGAGTATAGATCCTCACCAGTAGACCACCAAAGCTAGGTTGTAGTTTATGTTTCTTTGTTTACATTTGAAAGAAATAAACTTTTAAGTTTCTGCTCATTTAGTACTCACTTATTCTATTTGTATTGCTTAATCACGATTTTCTAAATTAAAACTGTTCATTCTCCTGTTATTGTTGTGTGTTGTCAAGTTGCCTGCGATTCATAGTGACCCTGTGCACAACAGCTCTGAACTCTGCCCTATCCTGAGCCAACCTCATGGTCTCTGACCCACTTCTCCAGTCACTGAGTAAGTCTATCAGATCCTGGGTCTTCCTCTCCTGTACTGTCCCTCCTCCCTTCCACGTATGATGTTCTCCTCCAAGTCCCTCCTAGCTGCATAACCAAAATCTGTGAGATAGAGCTTCAAAATCCTTGCCTCCAAGGAGCAATTTGGTTTCATCCTCTCCAGTTTATGCATATTTATTCCTTCCTGAAAAGTTCACACTTTTCCTTATGAGTGTGAAGCAAATAAAAAGAAAATAAATAAAATAAAACCAACAAAACTCTGAATGAAATACACAAAGGACTTCATTTAGTGATTTCTTTTGCAACTTACGAAGGCAAAAAGGGAACAATAGATCTGGTTGGGGAGGAACATTTATTTATCACTACTTGACATTGTTAAGAATTGCTTACAAATGGTGATAGTAAAACAGCAAACTGAGCTTCAGTAAAGTTTATCATGTAAAGTTTATGAATGCTTTTAAATGTCTGCAGATAATGCTCCCCCTATTGGTGCTAATAAGAGCCTCTTCCTTCAACTTCCTTAATATGCTGATGTGATTGTTTGAAACAAGCGTGAATTTTAAAATGAATGAAAATGCTAGATGTTAATTGTATAGTGATACATAAGCTTGCAAGTTCTCTTGAGGAGCTAAATTAGACACCTGTAGCAATTATTAAGAGAGGCACTAATATAATAATACATAAATTAGAATTTAAGAAAGTGATAATTTAACATCGACATCTTACTGTTCAAATTCGATCATTTAACAACTCTTCCTTGAACATCCACTTTGTTGGGTAATGAATACTTGCAGAAATAAAATCAATGTGGCCACCACTTCCAAAGAAGCCAATTTAATTGGAGAAATTGAGGATGGAAATATAATATTAAAAGTTTTGAATATTTTTATGAGAAATGCTTTATGCCACAATTCTGAATGCAGTTAATATAAAAAGATAGCAACTTGGTGTTCTCTAAAAAGACAGAATAATATATAAACAGAATAACAATAAAGCTGAACACTGTGACACTGATGTGTCAAATGCAATAATGATTTCCCATGGTGGACAGTGTTTGGTAGAGCTCCCGGAGTAAAACAAGTTTGGAAGCAGGAATGGCAGCCACTTCTGAAATAACTTGCCTCCAGCAACCCTATGAACCTGGAGAAAGGATGAAAGTTATACAAGTGTCCAGGTCTTTGGTTCATAGGGTCTCTATGAGTCGCCTACAACTCTACAGCACTTAACAACAACATCATATGATATATACAGAGAGAAAAATGAATGAATTGGTCACTATCCATCCACTGTTAAGACCTCTCTCAAATACTGAGGATAAATGACATAAGTTTGACGATAGAGGGGCACCTAATTCAGACCATCTCTTCACCATCCATACTGATGCTGCCAATCGGCCCAGTGGTGAGAATCTTTGTTTTCTTGAAATTGAGCTTCAATCCATATTGAAGACTGCAGTCCTTGACCTTCTGCAGCAAGCGCTTCAGGTTCTCCTCAGGTTCAGCAGCTATCTCTAGTCAACTGATATTTTATAAGGAACTAAAACCTATAAAATATGGAAATGACAACTTCTTCAACAAATGGTGCTGACAAAATTGGACTTCTTCCTGCAGAAAGTTGAGACAGCATCTACATCTCACACCATACACAAAAATCAACTCAAGGTGGATCAGAGACCTGGGTGTAAAGCCTAAAACATTAAGTTCACCAGAGACAAACTGGGATCAAGCTTATATAGCCTAGGCTATGGTCTAAAGAGGCTGCCAAATACTTCCAGAAAAGCCCAATCTGGAGAGGATAAAATTGATTAATGGGGCTTTCTACGGATTAAATCCCTATGCACATAAAAACTTTCTTCCAGTAGGGTTAAAAGAGAACCTACTGACTGCGGAAAAAACATTTGGCAATACCATTTCAGACAAGTGTCTGATATAAAAAGTTTACAGAATCCTACAAGGCTTCCACAAGGAAAAGACAGGTAACACAATTATGGAATGGATAAAAGACATGGAAAGAATTTCAAAGGAAGATAATCAGATGACCAACAAACACATGAAGAAATGCTTAACATCACTGGCAATAAGAGAGATACAAATCAAAGCCACAATGAGACACCATCTCACTCCAATAACAGTGGCAAAGTTTAACAGGACAGAAAGCAATACATTTTGGAGAGTATATGGTGAGATAGGCACTCAGATACTTTGTTGGCAGGATTGTAAAATGTTACAACCACCCTGAATTGCAGTTTGGTGCTTCCTCAAAAAGAAGAACATCAAATTTCATATGACCAAGCTATTCTACTATGTGGAATACACCCCAAGAGAGTGAGAACTGAGACACAAACAGAGACTTGTACATCAATGTTCATAGCAGTGTTATTCACCATCGCAAGAACATGGAAACAGACCAGACATCCAATCAAAATTAAATGGATTGAGAAATTACTGTACATTCATACAATGGAATACTATACAGCACAAAGGGGCAGCAAATCTGTAAATAACTACCCAACTTGGGGAGGCCTGTAGAGCATTATCTATGTGAACTAAGTCCCATAAAGGCAAATACTGTATAAGACTATTATTATAGGACATGTATGAGGATCCAAAGGGAACTTGGGGGAGTAGAGGGGTTTGAATGGGCAGGGGGCAGGTGAGGGGTGATTAATCATAGGGTCACACAATTTGATGGGTGGAAAGAGAAGTTGTTGTTAAATGCCTTCAAGTCACAGACAACTCCTTACCATATAAACGAAAGACCTAAGCACTGTTCATATAGTTTCCAGAGGCAGGCCATTTCAGAAGTGGATGCCACTACTTCTTCCAAGATAGTTTTAATTGGAAAGCTCTGTCAAACACTGTCCACCATGGGTAACCATTATCACATGTGACACATCAGTGTCACAGTGTTTAGCATCACAGAAACCATGAGTTACCTCTGTACAGTGATGCAAAGAAAACTGCTATACCACTTAGAAGAATGTTTGACCCAAAACCATTAAAACCAGGCTTGGGGGCCGCAGATTAAAATCACCTTTCTTGGGCTTGGTAGCATAACTTTCCATCCACTAGGCCAACATAGCTCTCTCTATGTTATCGTGGTTATTGTTGTTAAGTGCCATCAAGAAGGAGTACGTAAAGGATGAAGAGATTGAGATTGTTGACAGCTTTAGTTTGCTTGGCTCTACAATCAACACTTTTGGTACCAGCAGCCAGGATATTGAAGACCAAATTGCATTGGAAAAGCCTGCTGTCAGAGACCTCTCCAAAGTACTGAAGAGCAACAATGTCAGTCAGGAGACAAAAGTGCGCCTGATATAGGCCATAGTCTTCGCAATTACTTGCTATGGATCGGAAAGCTGGACAGTGACAAGGGATGATAGAAGGAGAATTGATGTCTTTGAGCTGTGGTGCTGGAGAAGAGTATTGAATATACCATGGACGAACTTGTTTGCATAACCTACTAGGCTACTTGGGCTTTCTTTCGTTCTTTTTTAAAATTTAACACGTAAGATAATGCTAACTATTCTCAATTATAACAACCCTAATGTCCCAAATCTTAATCCTCTGTAAACACTTTTCATTATAGATTCTGTTTTACAGAGAATCTCATAGAATCCTGAATGTGTCTCTTCCTTAGTATCTTTTTTTTAGACATTAGCCTTTGTGGTAGAAGTTATTCCTGTAAGCCAAAAGTACCACGGGCATTACTACAACATAAGTCATATGCTCTTTATGTTTGAAATAATGACTAGGAACAATAATTGTGACAAAGAGGTTATTCTTTATTGCTTTTGATGCCTATGGAGAGGGCCAAATGACAAAGGGCATAATAATTTGTGACCTAGAAGAAATTGAAACCTTTACACTGGTAACCTGCAAAGAAGCAAATTCTGCCAATAAGCACAAGTATTAGAGTAGTTCTTCCCTAGTTCAACTTTAAATTAAAATGTAGGCCTGGACAACACTTAAACTGGAGGTTTGACAAGGATCCAGTTATCGTGTACCTGTACTTTTGTCCAGTCGATATTAGAATACAGTATTTGTTGTTTTATGCTACATATTTGAGTTAGTTTGCTGTATAGTTAGAGAAAGTTAATGCTTGGAGCTATTTTTAACTTTTAGCTTAAAGTATTTCATTTGTTCATTTTATTTTTTAAAATTACTTTTTCCCCAAGATAAAACCTTTATATTGCTGATCTCTAGAGGGATGGTTTTGAAAAGGAACCAAAAAATCAGGATGCTATGTCTGTACATATGTATGATTCCTTATTTGGATATTTTTCTCCCATGGTGTGAACTTTAATTCAAAACTAAAATAATCAAAAGTTTTGAAGATGAGAAATAGTTTTAAAAAATTAATTAGGTACAATAGCAAAGATTTGGAAACAACCCAAGTGCCCATCAACAAATGAATGGATAGAGAAGCTGTGGTATAGTCACACAATGGAATATTATGCAGCACTGAAAAATAAGGAACTCATGAAATATACAAAATGGGTAACCCTGGAGGACATTATGTTGAATGAAATATCTCAGCCACAAAAGGACAAATATTTTGTAATGTGACTGTTATAGAATAGGACTGATATGGGAGTTGGGAGAAAACTAGGAAAAGAGGGGATAAATAGTGTATACAGCATTGAAAGAGATGAGGGTGAGAACTGTATAAAAGGAACATATGATTAGGTATTATTGGCATGACAGGAGTCCAGAATAAAAGCTGCATAGTTAAATGGTCTGGGTGGCGGGGACTGTGTGACAATGAAAGAACTTTTTTTCCCCAAGAAAAAAGCGAACTGGAGGGTGAGAGGACAGGGAGGAAACTGTGCAACAATAAATGAATGGAAATCCAAGTTCTTTGTAAATGTCCATTAAAATCTAAAAAAAAAGTAGTGATAGAATATAATGTACCAGAGTTAATATCACTGAACTGCACTTGTGAGGAATTTTGAAATGACAAATGCTGCTTATATTTCGCCACATGAAGTTATGTACTTTAAAAACTATGATTATGCAAACTAGTTTCTTACAGTGTGATTTTCTTTCTTGTTTAAACATAATTTTTTTAATGTATCTAAATCATCAAAATGCCATTTAATGGTTTTCTCTGGCCATCCATCATACTCCCTGTTTAAAATATGGGTATAATAGATAAATAAGAGAATAAATGCAGGTTTTCTAAGTTAAGAGTTAGTAGTCTTCACTGTAGATGAAACCAAAGTATGATACTTGAATTTAAAAATCGCAAGTCTGTTTTCCTTAGACAGAGTATATGATTCTTAGTTTGCTCTATTGACTATATTTTATTCTGAAAAGACTTAAAAGAGCTGCACAGAGATTAGTCTCCATGCGGAAAGAATAAACAAACTGAATTGAGAGACCTAATGTACAGAGAGTTTGGCAGTTTTGAGACATAATGCATAGGCAGTAATAAGTAACTTCTTTAAGTCTCACAGACACTCATATTACAAACAGTGAGTTTATATTTTTTTAAGAAAGGTTATACATTAAAAGTAATCTTTGATATTTAGGGCTATAAAATAGAATAGTGTGATTCTCTAGAAAAGCATAAGAATGTATGCCTATATTCCAATATGTTTTAAATACAATTTTTCCAAAGATGAGATGTTAATATTTCTAAAATGTCTTATGGTTAAAATTTTCAAATTTTATATATTCCTAAAATGTCACAATCTCAGTTTAGTAAAGATATATCAGCCAAAATAAAATATACGATACAATTGAGTAGAGAAGAAAAAAATTATTTATTTTTAATTTTTATTGATATTCTTATGTGTTATATAAAAAGGATATTCATGTTTAAGAAACATAGGGTGTTAGAGTACCTGATGAGAGTCCACACCAAGAAAATAAATAATAGTAATATTAAATCACTGCATTATTAAATTTATAGGCAATTATGGATATATTGGTGAAAAATTTTAATTTAACATGCATTCCTAATTGATTACTCACCAAGCGATTCACTTGTAAGTTGCTAGGTGAGGCAAGTAAATAACAAGCACAATAAGGCAGATAAAATCTACGATAAATATAAAGAACAAAAGGTACAAATAAAAAAGGAGGCTAGAGGCTGCGCTGCGATCCTGAAGGCATGCAGTTGGAAGATAACCAGAGGCTCCGTGGGAGGATGGTCAATCTCCTCGCTTGCCATTAACTGTCCCTAAAAACCTGCTAGAGGGTGAGCTCTAGGTCGGCTCTGACTCTATAACAACAAAACGTGGAATTCCATACACGGAGAAATGGCCAAAATTATATTAAGTGTCCAGGTCTTTTGTTCATAGGGCTACTTTGAGTTGCCCAAGACTCGACGGCCCTTAACAATTAACATGAGTGTCAATAAGCTGAACTGAACGAAGACCACAAGAAGATTTACTAACAATTTGGTCTTCAGTTTTACTTGGTAAAAGCAAAGACGACTTCAAATATTTACCAAGGAAAATCAATGTATACAATCGCCACTGTTTTACACCCCAGGATAAAGAAAACAAAATTCTCACAACTAGAGAAATTAGCCAAATCATGATAAACAGAAGAAAGGTCAAAGTTGGCAGAAGTTTCCCTGTACTTGGACAAACAATCCTTGCTGGAGCAGCAGTCCAGGGGTTAAGTGGCGTATTGCATTGGGCAAATTTGCTGTCAAGGACTTCGTTAAAACACGAATGAGCAAACATAACTCAGAGAAGAACTAAGACAAGCCTGGCCGAAACCACAGCGCTTTCAATGGCTTCATGCACGTTAAAATATTTCAATTGTGGAGTTGGTGAAGAAATTGGATATATTAAGCTTTTGCTACTAACCTGGAGACTCCTAGTTTGAATCCAGCAGTAGCCCCTCAGGAGAAAACTGGGTGGTTTGCTCTGCTGTAATTCACAGCCTGTGAAAATCAGCCAGAGGGTCAGGTATAAGTTGAACTCAACTGGACGGCAATGAGCTGGCTGGGAAGCAAAACGAAACACATACTTGTCTTGCAAAATGCAGCAAGGACGCTCCTTAGAATTGCGAATGGAATGACTTTATTGCAAGTCCTTCGGGGATATTATCAGGAGGCTCACTCCCGAGGGAAGAGCTTACTCTTAGCCAAGTACAGGGTCAGCAAACATGAGGGAGATTCCCTTTTTTAAATTTTTACTCCAATTTTTAAATTTTTCAAAAATTGTAATTTTAATGAAAGTTTACAGAAAAGTTGCATTTTTTTCATTTACTCATTGCTGCATATTTTCCACCTAACATTCCAGTTTGCTTATTTGTTTTTATATTCATTTGCACACAAAGTTCAAATACATTATGTTTCACACTATTCTTCATTCATATTGTGTTTTATAGAATCATTCCCATACATTATGTTTAATAAAATCAGTCACCATTGGACCTTACCCATCATTACCCATTCTTTTTAGGTCCCCGCTGGATCCATCCCATTTCCTTCACTCCCCTCCCTCCACCCGCCAAATTGTGCAAACCTGTGGTTTCAAGTCTACCCACCCTCACCCCTCTTCTCCCACCCCTTTCCACTTTGTGTCCCCATACATGTTTTACTAATTATCCTTCTATTTGTACAATAATGGTCTTATGCAGTATTTGTCCTTGTGAGATTTAGTTGATTTTCTCAGCATAATGCTCTCCAATCACTCTGAAATTGTGTAGTATTTTTTAAATCATTGCTCCTCAGTGCTGTGTAGTATTCCATTGTGTGAATGTACCAGTTTCTCAACCCATTCAATTGCAGTTGGACATTTGAGTTGCTTTCATAACTACTCACGTGGAGTTTCTATGTTCAACTTTATAAGAATATGCCAAATTGTCTTCCCAAGTGATTGTACCATTTTGCAGTCCCACTAACATTGTATGAGAGTTACTGTTCTTAAAAGATGGAGTTACGTAAGGCTGTTAACAATTGGCTCAAGCATGGCAATAATTGAAGATGGTGCAGGACTGAAAAGTGTTGTGGTTCTAATTTTTGTAGAGGTTTATCCCCGTTTTATAAAGAGTTTCTATAAGTCAAGAACAACTCAAAACCAGTATGAGCATGGATAGGAAAACATTGCTAAGATTTACCAGCAAATAAAATAGTATTTCACAATAAAGTAATATCTCTCCAAATTTTGTCCAACGTTTTTAGAGTATGCTTATAATTAAGCAAATGAAAAGAAAATTGTAGAAAGCTGAGAAAAAAAAATATTTCAAGTTGACAGTTCAAAGTCTGTGGATGATTTTAGTCTGTAGCTCTCAGGCCGGTTTTAATTGTTTTTTGGTCAAACATTCTTCTGAGTGGTATAACACTGGTCTGTCCACATGCTGTACAGAGTTAACTCGTGGTTGCTGTGATGCTGAATACTGTGACATTG
>NW_006399838.1:12702710-12704015 GCF_000299155.1 Elephantulus edwardii | reverse complement strand
ACAAGCTTTGAAGCAGGAGTGGCATCCATTTCCAAAACAGCTTGCCTCTGGTAATCCTATGAACCTGGAGAAAGTATAAAAGTTATATAGGTGTCCAGGTCTTTCATCGTTATGAGTGGCCTATGACTCAATGGCACTTAACAGCAATGATAATATTTCAGCTTGAAACCATTGATAAAACACTGGTCAGATTAGAGTTTGTTCTTATATTTTTAAACATGTATGTATTTATTTTGTGAGTATTACTTATACATTTTATGTGGTGGTTGAGATGATGAATATTCCTAGAGTCCTTTTCTCCATTTGAAGTATCTTTTATGCCTTATTCCCCGAAAATGATCTTCCAAAAACATAGATGAAGAGACCCATCTTTAATCTTACAAGCTGTCTCCTTGCACAGGATACGGAAAATGATTTTCCTTTTAACAGTTGTCAGCTCGCTTGACATCTGTCACAGAGACTCAGGCTCTATTTTTTATTTTTCCTACTGAAATCATGCTCCAACATCTGCCCCTTTGATACATTTAGACTGATGCACTAAGGAACCGAGTGCTATCCAGTAAAAGAACTCACCACATATCTTTTCAGTTTTGTTAGGTTCTGGAGTAAGATTACAAAACAAAAGGTAAGAGGAAAATAAAAGTTTATTTTAAGTAAACTTTGGTGTTGCTATGTGCTGTCGAGCCACTTGCAACTCATGGCGACACTATGCACAATAGTTCTGAATCCTATCCTATCCTGAGACAATCTCACTGTTTCCAACAAACCTTCACAAACCATTACCCAATCACAATCCATCTCATCCTGGGTCTTCCTTTCTTGTGTTATCCCTCTACTGTTCCAAGCATGATGTCCTTCTCCAAGGACTGGACCCTCCTGGCAACATACTCAAACTGTGTGAGACAGGGCTTCAAAACCCTTGCATTCAAAGAGCAACTTGGCTTCATCCTATTCAGGACATACTTGTTTGTTTTCTTGGCAGTATGGTATGTTCAATACTCTTCTCTAGCACCATAACTGAAAGACATTGATTCTTCTGTTATCTTTAGTTATTGTCCAGTTCTCTGATGCATAGCAAGTAATTGCAAAGACCATGTCCTGGATCACGGACACCCTAGTCTCTAGACTGATATATTTGTACTTCAGCACTCTGGAGATAACTCTGATAGCAGGTCTTTCCAAATCCAATTTGTCTTTTGATTTCCTGCCCTCTGGTTCCAAGAGTTCTGACTGTAGGCCCAAACAAGTTTAAGATAAATATTAAGACTGGTGCCAGGTACCACAACAGTAACAGAATTTTGCTGT
>NW_006399838.1:12685794-12701425 GCF_000299155.1 Elephantulus edwardii | reverse complement strand
TTAAAATTAATAATAATAATAAAAAATAAAAAAAGAATACCAGGACACTTAGAGTGCTTAGTACTTGGTTACTGAATGAAAGCTAAGATAAACTAACAAACTTATTAAGTATATTCTAGGTAGCCTGTAAAAATCATAAATAAAAATCAGGAAAATTGGAATACAAATTAAAAATACTTATATACAAAGAATTCCTAAAATGAACAAAGCAAAATATCATCAAGTGCATTGAACGTACTCTCCAACAATAACAATTTAAAGGAAAAATACTCCGAAGCTTTTAGTACTTACATAACTGTGCAAAAATAGTTGATGAAAACAGGAACTAATTAGACATGATCTTACTTAGAAATCTTAACAAATCTAGAAAATTAACTTATATAACAGAACCAAAAGGAGAATCTTCATAAAGAAAAAACTAATAATGTCCTGACACACATTTTAATTCAAGATTCATACTGATAATTACATTATAAATCCACATAACTGGCTCAGTAAATGCTCTATTGTTATTAAAGTGTGCTTAATGGATAGATTCTGACCCTACTAGTATTGGCAGAGCCACTTATCCATATAATTAGAACAAGTTGAATGATATCATTTTACTACAGTCCATTCTCTGTGTCCCTACCACTCTCTTAATATGCATGTGTATATATACATAAAAACATTTATAACTCATGGATCATTATTCATATTATTGAAAGGCCCCATTTGAATTGGATTTAGAACTACTTATCCAATGATAATACTTAGTAGGGCTGGATAACAGGCAGAAATGACAATTCAAATATATTGATTAAAAATATTTTCCTTGATCTTAATAAGTGTACAACCCCAACACATCATCATTTTTAAAACTACTGCAAAATATCAGATCTTATACTACACAAAATATACTAGAATATCATTGTTTTCTAATTTATATATTTTTGAATTGTAAAATTTATGTAATATTTCTAGTTATTATATAAAATTATTTTTTGGATATTTGACTATGAAAACATGCATAAAATGCAATCAAAATGAGAAAACTTGATATATATCATCACAAAAATAATCAAATGTTTTCCACCTTTTCTTTTGATTTCTACATCCATGTCTTACTTGGATTGCTATATAACTTGTTGTCATCTGCTACTGACCTCTAAAAAGTTGAACCATAGTTCGCTTGACTTATATAGGCCCCAGTGTCTTTTGCATTGATTTATTTTTTTCTTACATCACATATGTTAAGGAACACTGAATTAGTAATATTTTCCGTAAAGTAAGTGGAATACCTAGTCATTTCACGTCAATATGACCACCCCATAATTATTTGCAGATAGTTATCACCCTCTGTCATTTAAGTTCTCTGCATCCCCGGAGACTTCAGCTTCACAGTCTTTTACTGTGGAGCTTTGTGGAACATCTGAGTACTTTACACACTTGAATGAGAAGGGATGTACCTGTCTAAAGAAGGGCAGCCCGTGAGCTCCTCAGGAACAAGGATTGTAAGAGATTTTCTCTCACATACTTTGGACTTGTCAATAGGAACCAGTCTCTGAAAAAAGGATACTAGGCTTGGGTCAGCATAAGAAAACTAGATCTTAAGCATGATAGATTGACACAGTGACTTCAACAATGGTTTAAATACTATAGTTGACTGGGACAAATTCTCAGGGTCACGCACTTTCAGTCTTTTGTAAATAGTTCCACTATGGGTCAAAGAGAACATAAGGGAACGTAATTTCAATACTAGTCCTAACTTAACTCCTTTAATTCCCATATCCTCTATCATGCCAGTTTGGTTCTCTATTTCATCTAGTCTATATTGACATGGACTCACCTGCCATATCTCTTCCCATGGTTGTGTACTGCAAATCTGTACATACAAACCCCTACCAATTCACATTCTCCCTCTTTTTTTTAAAGTTCTGCCTTAAATTTACCTGTTAATAATATCATTCTGATGTTTACACCATAAAATAGTATTCAAAACATGTCTAAGTATATTATCTCTGCCTGTGTACATATTTCCCCCCCCCCACAAGGAGATGTTTGTTGATGCCTGAGACTTCCTGCAGTGCTCTGAGAATAAAAAGAAATACTTTACATTAGTGAGTGGGATTTAATCTTTTACATAGTCTAAGTCCCACTTCTCAATTCTACTTTTAACAAGCTTATCTCAAGGGCAAATCTTCCCTTTTAGTACTTCCAATCAATTGTTGGTGAAAAATGGAATTACACTCTTAAACTCTACAATATCCAATGTTCACCAGGTATTCTATATTATTTCAAAGTAACAATCTGAGTGGACTCAGGCAATTCTGACAACAACAATATAAACAGTGACCTCATGTCCTCAGTCCTCATGTCCTCAATTTTACAATATCTCTTAGATCAAGTGTCCTCCAATTACACAAAATTATCTGTTGTTGATATGCGCCCTTGAGTCACCTGTGACTCATACCAACACTATGTACAGTAACTCTGAACTCTGTTCTATCCTGAACCAGTCTCACTGTCTCCAACATACCTACTCCCAATATCCCAGCTATGAAGCTTCAAAATTCTTGCCTTCAAGGTGCAGTCTAGTTTCACCCTCTCCAGGATAAACCTTATTTATTATATTTTAAATACAGGTTTATTTACAAGTTTGTATATATATTACTTTCCACACCAGATCTTTCCCATTTCCTTCACTACTCATAAAATTCCACCCATAAAATTGTGTGATCCTATGATTAACCACTGTCCACCCCCTGCCCATCCTCAGACATCTGTTCTGCCCTCCCCCCTTGGATACTCATATTTATTCTACAATTATGGTTTTATACAGTATGGAATAGTTTTATATAAGCCTTCTTGATGTGGAAACTGAGTAAGTTTTCATTGGTTCACCCAATCGGCTGTAGATTTGTCTTAGAACCTTTGTCTCAATTCCATCAGTATCTACTATAGTCACTCCATTCCTGAGTAATCATCTAAATATCTTCACCTGCTCGCATAAATCTTTTCACCATAATTTCTTCCAATTAGTTAGCAATCACTCTGATGTTCCTTGTACCCCTAAAACCCATAAAGGGAATTTGTTTCAAGAGAGCTTACACAGCTTCTTCAATTGCTGTTCTCCAGTAGCAAAGTTCATGAAGTTTCCATGTTGGAAGAGCTCCCACGGTTACCATCTCTGTCATGTTCTCTATAAAAGGCATGCTCATTAGATCAATATCTTTATTGCCATAAAGCTATTCTAACATGGCTTGCATATGCAGAATATTAACTATCACCTCCATTTATTGGTTTTCATTTCATTTATTGCTTAAACAGGGTGACAAGCAATTTCCCTTGAAATAATACAGAGACAGTGCGATTGGCACAGGACAAGGCAGAGTTTAGGGCTGTTGTACCGAGGATTGTTATGAGTCGCAAGCGACTTGATGGCACATAACAACAACAACAACAATAATCACATATCTATTATATTCACTCTATCAAGCTGTCACTTGTAATAGCATTAGTGACTGTTGTATAGATAGTTGTGGGTCTTGCTTTAACCCCAACATACCCCTACATTCTGCAGCATTCACAACCAGAGAGGCTTCCCCTAAATTCATGACTTTTACAATTGATTTTATTAAGAGTTCCTTAGAAAGCCACTGATAATGATCTTCATGCTTACTTACACACAACATAAATTTCTTCTTTGCCATATGTCTCTTGGTGACAGATTTCTTGATTCTGTCCATCTGCTGCCTGTATGACCATTTTGATGACCACAGTTCAGAAGAATATTTCTGGCTGCTACCACAACTTGTTTTCGTTTTTGTATTTTTCCAGGTAAATCCTGATGGTAAGGGGCATAAATCTGTCCTGGTAGGATTTTTTCAGTTCTGCATCACCTATTTTAGGTCCTTCCTATATTTTTTTCCCTTGATTTTTCTGTCTCTACCTGGTAAAAACCAAGAAATTTAAGTTTTCCTCTTTTGCTATTACTATATATTCCTGGATGCATCCAATGAACTAGCTTTCCAGGAGTTAGGTCCACTAACTTCATATCCCATACATAAGTTTTACATTGGGTGCCAGACTACAGCATAAGAGCTGTGTCCATCCATGGGTGTTCCTTATACAATCCAGAGACAAAAGGCATCCCATTCTCTTTTTTTTTACCTCTTTATCTCCAAAGAAAAATGTTACAGAAAGTCTAGACTTTTGTACTGACTATGTAAATATCAATGTATTTGTATAAACCTTGTTGATGTGGAGACAGAGGAAGTTTTCATTGGTTCACCCAATCAGCTGTAGATTTGTCTTGGAACCTCTGTCTAAATTCATGTCTCAATCATGTTTCCATGATTCTTTTACCTAAGATTAGGAGAATACCAGTTATATGAAGTGTGGATTTGGTGAGCTCTGGTGGCCTACCCGCAAGAAGGTGCACTGCAATACCAGAGGTGCATGGTTCAAATTCACCAGATGCTCTGCTGGAGAAGGAGGGACAGTCTCCTCCTGTACCAGTCAGATCTGATTTGACGGTACACACACACACACACACACACACACACAATAATAAAATAAAAATTAAAAAAGTAATAAACTTTTTTTAAAAAAAAGAAGTGTGGATGCAATTATTGTTGTTGCTATGTGCTGTCGAGTAGCTTGCAAGTCATAACAACACTATGTACAAGAGCCCTAAGTGGTGTTCTATCCTGTGCCAACCTCACCATCTCTGACACTCACTCCCACCATTCAATCACAGAATTGATCCATCTCATCGAGGGTCTTCCTCTCCTGTGCCGTCCCTCTACTCTGCCAAACATGATGTCCCTCTCCAAGGACCAGTCCCTCCTTGCAACATGCCAAAAATATGTGAGATGAAGCCTCAGAATCCTTGACTCTAAGGAGCATTCCGGCTTCACCTTCTCCAGGACAAACCTGTCTGTTCTCCTAACAGTCCATGGTATAGTCAACACTCTTTTCCAGCACCACAGCTTAAAGGCATCAATTCTCTTTCTGTCGTCCCTACTCACTGTCCAACTCTCTGATGCATAGCACGTAATTGCAAAGACCAGTCAGGATCAGGCACACCTTAGTCCCTAGCCTGATGTCGTTGCTCTTCAGTACTCCTGAGAGTTCCCTCACAGCTGACTTTCCCAATGCAATTCGTCTCTTGATTTCCTGGCTGCTGGTACCAAGAGTGCTGTAGAACTCCATGATTATGATTTCCATCATCAACAGTTCCCCCTTTGTCCAATTTCACCACTCCTCTATGTATCTTGGGCTCAGTGGTTCCTTGGATGTCTCTCAGAGACTCAGAACCATTAGAGAAACGCCTCATGTGACTATAGGTGATGAAGGTTAGTTTTGCAGACACTGATGAGCACTGTAGACTCTTAGTTGCTGTGCATCTGGATAGCAGGTGTCCCAAAAAGAGAGCTAGAATTTAGCTGTCTAGTCCTACATAAGCCTCTTGTAGGATGGGCTTATTTCTCACCTTAATCCTATCTCCTTAATATATTAAATTCTTCAGAACATTATAAATGGCTAATCAATTCCTAGGAATGACATTTTGAACAGGAAGCCTTTGACATAACAAGAGTAATTTTTTTAAAAAAAACATCACTATGTAAAGAAAATATGACATTAGAATTGGAGGAAGACTTACCAAAAATTGTATTATGCGGATTACATGACTTTGCTTGATAAGTGAAGAGTACTTGAAATACTGAAGAAGATTAAAGACTACAACTGTCAATATAGGTTTTTATTCAAGCACCAGAAAACAGAATACAATCACAAGTGAATTAATAAACATTATGATAAAAAGAGAAAAGACTAATATTACCAGAGGTTTATTTTACATAGCTATACTTTCAATATCTATGGGAATGAGAGTCACAAAAGCAAACGATGTATTACTTTGAGGAAGTCAGCTATCAAGGGGCTCTTTAACAAGCTGATGAACATGGGTCTCAGTTCAAAGACTAAGGAGTAAATGACTCAAGTATAGTATTTTTAATTGCTTCATAAGCATGGGAAAGTTGGAAAATAAAAACAGGAGATCAAAGAAAAATTTATTATTTTGAATTGTGATTTTGGCAATGAGTATTGAATATGAATATACTATGATCTGTAAAAAATAAATAAACACATTTGCTTTTGAAAAACTGTATCCAGGGTGTTCTCTAGAGGCGAGAATAGTGAAACTTCACTTTATATTCTTTGAATTTTCAATGTTGAATCTATTTTTTTTCCCCGAGTCTGTTCAGAACTTTCTGTGGCTCAGATAACAATGGACAATAATGAGATTTAGACACGATCTAGTTCTCTGATCTCAGGGTAGCGGAAGTTGTGGCTTTGATGTTTTTCTGTATGTCTTGAAATCTTGCTTTACTATGACACACTATCCTCACCCTACAGAAAACAAAATAATTGCATCTTAAAGAGTTGCTCACTAGTATTTTTTTTTAAATTATGATTTTAACTAAAGTACACAGAAAAGTTGGATTTTCATTTATTTATTATTGCACATTTTCCTCCCTATTTGCCCCAATTCACAGTTTTGGGTGTTTTGTTGTAGTTGTTTTAGCATTTATTCATTGTTGTATCATTTTCTCCCCTTACCCTTAGCCCACTTTGCTATGCACCTCTTATTCTGGATTACCGTCATACGAATATTACCTAATCATATATTCTTCTTAAACAGTTTTTTCCTTCATCTGTTTTAATGAACTTTCATTATTTAGCCCCTCTTTTCTTAGCTTCACCCCAACCTCCATGTCATTCTTGTTTTATAACAGTGGTGTTATACAGTATTTGTCCTTTCGTAATAGAGATATTTCACTTAGCATAATATCCTCCAGGGTCACTCATGTTGTGTAATAGTTTATTAGTGGTTTTTTTTTCTGTGCTGTGTAATATTCCATTGTGTGAATATATTAGTTTTTCTATCCATTCATTTTCTTGATGGGAAGTTCAGTTGCTTCTATCTCTTTGTTATTGTGAATAACATTGCAATTAACAGGAGTGTGCATAAATCTGTATGATGTATCAGATCTGGTTTCTTTTAGGGTATATTCCTAGTAGTGAAATTCCTGCGTTAAATGGTATTTCTATTCCTAACTCTTGGAACAAGCTCCATGTCACCTTCCATAATGTTAGCACCATTTTACACTCCCACCAGCAATGAATAAGGGTTACAATCTCTCCACAACCTTGCCAGCATTTGTTGTTTGCTTTACTGTTGAAATTGGTTATAGTTACCTGGGTAAGATGATATCTCATAGTTGTTTTTAATTGTATCTCTCTTAGAGCTAGGGATTTGGAACAGTTGATGAGTTTGTTATCCTGTGAATGTCTTCTTTGCTGAATTGTCTAAGTATATCCTGTGTCCATTGTGGATTGAGTTGTTTACCATTTTCTTGTGGAGGTATTGAATCAAATATGTTCATGTTATTTCCTTAAATATTTCCATGTCAGTCAATTCTGTTTGGTGCAGTGACTGTATTCTTGCCATCTTTTTTTGATGTGTACTAGGTCATTCCATTTTTGTTCAAGCATCTCTCAGTACAGCAATTAGATTATCCATTCTGACAGACATTCTCTTCTTCTTGTCTGGTGCATTTAATCATTTTACACTTGATGAGATTAATGGAAGACATACATTTACTGCTATCTTTTAAAAATATTTTTTATTATCATGTTGTCTTCTTTTTTCCGAGTGTTTTTCAGTATTGTGTTCATTTTGCTATCTGGTTTTCTTTTCATTCTCCACTTTGTTATTGATTATGTGCTCACTAAGTCTATATGGCTTTCTTCTTTGGTGTTTTTGTTAAAGATTTTTTTTTAGCTTTCTTTGTCATATGCTGTGATTTATGTTTATCTCTATTTAATGCTACTTATTCTGCCTTGATAGAATTGCTAGCTTTCTTGACATTTAGAAGTTCTGTGATAATGTTATTTATTTTCCTCATTTTGGTTTGCAGTCATCATGTCTTATAGTTGACCAATTGTTGATTTTCATTTGTGTGAGTTGATTCTAAAAATTGAGTCAGACCAACAAGTTCAAAATGAAATGTTATTGTTGCTATGTGATGTTGAGTCGCCTGAGATTCATAGCAATTAATACGTACAATGCTCTGAAGCCTGCCCTGTCCTGAGCCAATCTCACTAATTCTGACAGACCTACCACCATGGCCCTAGTTCCTGTATCAATCCATCTTATCTGCGGTCTTCCTTTCCAGTGCCGTCCATCCATTTTTTCTATCATAATGTTCTTCTTCAAAGATTGGTCCCTCCCAGCCATATACCAAAAGTATATCAGATGTACCTACATAATCTAAGCCACCATAGTGAAACTTGGTTTTACCTTCTCTAAGACATATTTATTTGTTTTCTTGATGGTCCATGGTTATGTTCAAGACTCTTCTCTAGCAACACAACCCAAAGGCATCAATTCTTTTTTTATTATCCTTAGTCATTGTCCAGCAACTTGATGCACAGCAAGTAATAACAAAAACCACATCTTGGATCAGGTGCACCTTAGTCTCTAGACTGACAGTGTTGCTTCTCAGTACTCTGGAAAGGTCCCTGACAGCAGATTTACTTAATGCAATTCATCTTTTGATTTTCTGACTGCAGATACTAAGAGTGTTGATTGTGGAGTTGAGTAAGTTGTCATTGTTAATAATTTCAATCTCTTCTCGATCCATCATGGTACTACCAATTGGCCCACTGGTGAGTATCTTTGTCTTCTTGATATTGAGCTTCAATCAACATTGAAGACTACAGTCCTTGACCTTTTTCAGCAAGTGCTTCAGGTCCACCTTAGTTTCTACACATGAGGTTGTGTCATCTGCATAATTTAAGTTGTTGATGAGTCTTCCTCCAGTCCTGATGACACAGTCCTCCTCATAAAGCCCAGCCTCTAAATGATGTGTTGTTCTGCAAATAGATTGAAAAGGTATGGAGAAGAGGATACCTCCCTGATGCACTCCCTTGCTTAGTTTGAATCATCCAATGCCTTCTCACTCTGTTCTGAGGACTGCTTCCTCATCCAAATAGGGGTTTTAATACAATCAAGTGTTCTGTGATTCTTAGTCTCCTCAAGGTCAGCCACAATTTGTTGTGATCCACACAGTCAAATGCCTTTGCATAGTCAATGAATCACAGATAGATATCCCTCTGGAACTCTTTGCTTTCTGCCAAGAACAATTTGACATTGCAATAATGTCTTTAGTGCCACATCCTTTTCTACACCCAGCTTGTATTTCTGGTAGTTCTCTGTCATTGTACTGTTCCAGTCATTTCTGGATAATCTTCAATAGAATTTTGCTTGTGTGTGATATTTTCATACTTTGTCTGGTCAGCTCTTTTTTTGGAATAAGAAAAAATATGGATCTCTTCCAGTCAATTGGCGAGGTAGTTGTCCTCCAGACTTCTTGGCACAACCTAGGGAGCACATCCAGTGCAGCATCTGTTTGCTGGAATATTTCAAATATTTTTCTATCATTTCCTGAGGCTTTGTTTTTTTTTGGGTTTTTTTGCCAACTCCTTCAGAGCAGCATACATTTCCTCCTTCATCACCATTGCCTCTTGATCATATGTTATTTCTTGAGATTCTTCTGTGTTAGCCAACTCTTTTTGGTATAATAACTCTGTATATGTCTTCCATGTTCTTTTAATACTTCTTGGATCAATCAGTATTCTACCTATAACATCCTTAAGTATCCAACTCAAGGCTTGAATTTATTCTTTAATTATTTCAGCTTAAGAAATGACGAGTTCAGCCCTTTTGATTTTTGGATTTTGATTATCTGCACATTTCATTATAATACCTTGCTTTGTCTTCCCATGCTGCCCTTGGAAATCTCCTATTCAGCTCCTTAAGTTAAATTCTTGACTTCTTCTCTTTGCTTTGGTTTCTTGGCACTCTGGTGTAATATTCAGAGTCTGTTCTGACATCCAATTTGGTCTTTTCTTCTTCCTCCATCTTTGTAAATTCATATGCTGAACAGATTATTTCAGAAGCTAGACTCTCTGAAAAGAAATGCGGCATCAGGTTTGGAGAGAGATTCATTAAGAACTTGTGGTATGCAGATGACACAACTTTTCTTTCTGAAAATGAGAAGTAGCAGAGGATAAAAAAATATACAGTCTTCAATACGAATTATACCTCAAGGTGAAGATAAGATTCTTACCACTGAACCGATAGGCAATATCATGATAAATGGAAAAAAGATGGAAACTGTCAACACCTTCATATTACTTGGATCCAGAATTAACGTCCTGTAAGCCAGCAGTCAGGAAACATAAATGCAAAGCAAAAATACTAAGGGAATTTTTTGCTTTACATGTATTTTTTTAGCACATGTCAAACTGTATATATTAATACATACTTTCATACACACACACACACACACACACACATGCACACACATGTATAGATATTATCTCCAAGAAATTTAATTATGAGCACTACAAATAAAAGGCTATTTGGAGTCTTTGTACTTTTGACTGTAACAGTCCCTTTGATCAATGTAGGAAAAGTTCTGAGCCAATTGAAGAGTTTGCTGTTCCAACTTCTTTTTCCACATCAATACTTTGAATTGTTGTTGTTATGTGCCATCGAATCACTTGTGACTCATAGTGACCCTATGTACAACAACCTTCAACCTTGTTCTATTTTATGCCAACCTTATTTTATCTTACATACCTACCCTATTACCCCAGTCACTGAATCAGTCCATCTCATTAAAGATCTTCCTCTTTTGTGCTGTTCCTCTACTCTCCCCCAAATGATGTCCCTTTCCAAGGACTGGTCCCTCCTTGCAACAATCACAAAGTACATCAGACAAAGTTTCAGAATCCTTGCCTCCAAAGAGCTACCTGATTTCACCCTCTCTAGAATGAACCTGTTTGTTCTCCTAGCTGTCCATGATATATTCAATACTCTTCTCCAGCACAACAGCTCAAAGGCACTAATTCTCCTTCTATCATTTCTAGTCATTGTCCACCTTTCTGACACATAGCAAGTAATTGCAAAGACTAAAGCTTGGATTAGGTGCACCTTAGTCTCCAGACTGCCATCATTGCTTTTCAGTACTCTGGAGAGGTCCCAGAAAGCAGACTTTTCCAATACAATTAGTCTTTTAATTTCTTGGCTGCTGGTATCAAGAGTGTTGATTGTGGAGCCAAGCAAATGGAAGGTGTCAACAATCTGAATCTCTTCATTGTCTATCGTGATGCTGCCAATTGGCCCTGTAGTAAGAGTCTTTGTTTTCTTGATATTGAGCTTCAATCCATATTGAAGGCTGCAGTCTTTGATCTTCTTCAGCAAATGCTTCATGTCCTCCTCTGCTTCAGCAAGTAGGGTTGTGTTATCTGCATAAAGCAGATTGTTGATGAGTCTTCCTCCAATCCTGATGCCACATTTCTCCTCACAGAGCCAAGCCTCCTAGATAATCTTTTATGTACATACATTGAAAAGGAATGGAGGTAGGACACATCCCTGGAGTACACCCTTTCTGATTTTTAACCATAAAGTGTTTCCTTGCTGTGTTCTGAATAGAGAGAAAAAGAATTATAAAAGGAGAAAAGACTTATCCTTCAGATAAAAATACTCAAGCATACTCAAGAACTTCCAAATAGTATATATATTCCTCTTATAATGTGTATATGCATATTTCATGCTTTCTAACACTATATAATCAAATATATCCAGGATGATAAAGATGGTGCAGAATAGGAGAGAGTTCAAATCCATTCTTTGAAGTTATTTTATGTTAGTTTGCTTACAAAGTTTATATATACATATATATAAAATATAGAAATACAAAATATATTTCTATATATCAATATAAAATATATAATTATATTTATTATATCAATATATAAATATTATATATATATATATATATATGTATTTGTGTTTCACACTACTCCTCATTCGCATTGTGTTTCGTACCATCATTCCCATTCATTATGCTTTATAAAATCAATCACTGTTAGCCCTGCCCACCAGAAGACTGTGTGTTTTCATATCTCACCCACTTCTTTTACCCCTACTCTCCACTCACCAAATTGTGCAAACCCATGATTTTTCCCTTACTCTTCCTCACTCCTCTGCTCCCTGCCCCCATTTCCGCCCTTGAATCCCCAAACATGTTTATCTAGTTATCCTTCTATTTTTACGATGATGGCCTTATGCAGTGTTTGTCCTTATCAGACTGTGTTAGTTCACTGAGAATAATACTTCCCAGTCTCTGAGGTCACTGCGGGTCATACTCGACTCAACCACACTTAACAACAAAAACAGCACAAAAACTATAGTCAGAAGCTCTAAAATTATAGTTAGGACGTTTTAGTGCCTAGTGATAAGAAGCTACACTGAAATCCCAAAATCACTTAGTCCCAGTCCATCAGCTACTCTGTGGGAGAAGGAGGGGCAATCTGCTGCTTCTGAAAACCCGAGAAAGGACCACCGATCATTAGTTTCTGGCTCCATGGCATCCAAGAATCACACTAGAAATCACTCGTTAAATATTCAGTATGTTTATTTAAATTTCTAAGCTAAAGGAAAAGTTAAAATTAATTGTGGTTTTCGTTGTTGTGTTGTTCTGTTTTGTTTTTACAATTTCTTTTGGTTCGTTAGTTGAACGTGCTTCTCTTAAAAGTGAGGGTCATATTTCATGTGTAAATCACTGAGGGATATGCTAGTTAGTCGTTGTGGTAATAATATCTAAGGTTAGTAAAAATGCCACGTTAAAGAATTACTTTTCCTTTGGAAAATATTTTTAAAGCTTATTTGAATTGCTGCCAACTCTTTAATTAGTCTAAATGTGTTGTCAGATAAAGCACAGGCTTTGGGAATTTCAATTGCCGTAAAAAAAAGCCTATTAATTTCTTAATAATACCAGTCTCTTTTCTCAAAAAGGGTAACACGGATTTGTAAAGAATTAATTAGGAAACCAGCTTCTGTTTTTCATGCCATTTCATATTCTTTTAAGCCCTTTCTTCAACTGTGTGATTGAGAGTGGACATTGGGAGTAAAGGAAGGTCCTCTAACTACTTAGCCCAGGGTGTTGGGTACAGTAGTCATAACCGACCCATAGCTGACCCTCTGGTGGGTTTTCAGAGAAAATAAATCGCACAGAGATTATCCAACCATCTTCAGAGGGACAGCAGGTGGATTCAATCAGTGTGTCTTTGGAATTGCAGCACAGTTTCTTACCACTAGGCCAAACTTGTTAGCAGCTTAGAAGTTATAAATGATAAGCAGATGTCATGAGGAAGGCGGAACAGGGACAGTGGTCTATCTAGATCTCCAAATGAAAGTTAGAAGAATGGTTTCCAATCTCAAAATCTGTATTTGTATTTTAAAATGCAACATAGACAAGAATTTTTGTGAATTCAGTTTGAGAAAACCATCAGTTAAAAGCCATATGTTGTCCTACAGGTTTCATTACCCAGTTTTATTATTTTATGAGTAAAATAGTGAAGATTGAGTTATTAGAAAGTTATATCCCCAAAGGGACTGATCTGCCTCCTTGAACAAAAATAAGAAGAAAAACCATTTCCAGTTTGAAATATGTTAGTGATTTTTCAAATTTCCCCTCTAAGTGAGGTCCGTGAATAATTTTCATAGGATGTGCCCAATGTAAAAACTTCTTTCATCACAACTTTTCCATTTGGAAATTTCCTGAGTATTGGCATTCTGAATTTGGATGTCTTAGTGTAAGCGGAAGGAGGGAGACAGATCTCTTTCTCCTCAGGAAACTTTGCAATTTTAGAGTTGCCCTTCAATTTTTATGTTTTTTCAAAACAAGTGTAAAATGGTTTAATATCTCTTGGCTTTCCTGCTGTTTTACACTTTCTCTCCCATTCCAACTTTCTTACTTGGCCTCTATCTCATACTTAAGAGTAGGATCTTAAAACAGGAAAAGGACAAACGATTGAATTAATAAAGTTAAAATCTATTTTAGACATACTAAGTTTTCCAAACATACCTTTTTGTACTTTCTGCCTTTGACTTAACTATTAGAAAAGTTGTTTTGATATAAATGTGAATTATTATAACTGTTAAGTCTGTATGATAGCATGTCCCGCACAGTTTTTTTTCAGAAATAGATAAGGAGCTTGTTATCAAATTAATAAGAATTTCAGAAGAAACATGTATTTTAGTAAAATATTTTAAAACTCCCTGTGGGTATTGAGTACAGAGAATAATATCTAGAAAATTATTTTTATCCAGAATTATGAAAACAGCAGAAAGTTTACTCACACCTTAATTTTAATACTCATACCAAATTCTAGAAAGTACATGAAAAAATAGTACAGTACCATTTGCTTTCAGGTTTACTTTTAATACATTACCATATAAGGGGTTCTTCCCCCCCCCCATTTTATTTTTCACATTGGTTTCCATGCAAAAAACGTATGTATTCTGTATCATTCAAGTATACAGCATTTCATACATTCCTATATCCACATTGTGTTTCAAATTATCAATCATCTCTATACCAGGAAGTTGTCAAAACAGAGCAAGGAACCACTGTGTGGTTCAAGATGAAAGAAGGAACATGCCAGGGGTATTTCCTTTTTCTATACCCTTTCAATCTCTAAGGGGAACAGATCATTTGGAAAACTAGTCTTTATGAAGAACAATGTGGTATCGGGATTGGAGGATGATCCGTCAACAACTTTTGTTATGCCCATGACCAACCTTATTCCTTGTAACTGAGGAGGACTTGAAATGTTTGCGGCAAAAGATCAAAAATGGTAGACTTCAATATGGATTGCATTTTAACTTCAAGAAAATCAATATTCTCTCTTCTGGGCCAATAGGCAATATTATGATTGATGGCAAAAAGATTGAGCTTGTTAATTATTTCATCTTGCATGGATCCACAAGTAACATTCTTGTCATCAGCATTAAAAAAGAAAAAGAAAAAGGAAAAAAAGAAAGCGTAGTGGGAGCAATGATTCCAGTTTAAAGACTAAGGTGCACCTGATCCAGGCCATAGTTTTCTCAGTTGCTTCCTCTGTATCTGAGAGCTGGACAATGAATAAGGAAGACAGAAAAATTAATGCCTTTGAGTTATGGTGCTGGAAAAGAGTATTGAACATACCACGGTTTGCCATGAGAACAAACAGGTCTGTCTTGGAGAGAGTGAAGCCAGTTTGATTATTTAAGCTCTATTTCACATATTTTGGGTATGTTAGCAGGAGCTACCAGTTCTTGGAGATGGACATTATGCTTGAAATGGAAGAGGGTCAGTGAAGGAGAGGAAGACCCTGGATAAGATAGATTGACTCAGTGACTATGGCAATGGAATCAGGTGTATTTGAGACAGTGGTTCAATATAGGGCAAGGTTCAGAGCCATTGTTCATAGACTTGCTATGAGTTGTAATTGACTCAACGGCACATAACAACAACAACAAAATGTACACTGGATTTTGTAAAGTAATCACTATTAAACAGCCCAGATGTCCAACCACAAACAAATGGATTGAGAAGTTGTGGTACACTCATATGATAGAATACTATACAGCACGCAGGAGCAATCATTTTGTAAATTACTACCTAACTTGGGAGGGACTGGAGAGCATTATGCTGAGTGAACTAACTCAGTCCCACAAGGACAAATA
>NW_006399838.1:12673700-12685164 GCF_000299155.1 Elephantulus edwardii | reverse complement strand
AACAGCAGACTTTCCCATGGCAATGCACCTTTTAATTTCTTGAGAGGGTGGGGTAAAGGAAATGGGAAGGATGTTTTGTGAAAAACAATGTATTCAAACTTTGCAAGTAAATCAGAGTAAAATAAAAAAATAATTAATCACCATTAATCTATGCCTACTATTTTCCCCTGTCTTTTCAGGTATAAAGATATACATTTACTTTTTTTTCCCCTTACATAGTTTGAAATCAAAGTAATCATTGTTCTCAGGCGCTCTCTGGCTTATTCTTACTGTTTGGACTCTATACACGTGTTTAACCATTTGTTGTACTACAGCTCCTCCAACTTTCATAACTCTTTCAAAATCATATTCAACATTTTCAATCTTAGTATTTCTTTCTTTTTTTTTAATTTAACATGTAGTTTTGGTTTCTTGTGAGAACAAATAGAGCCTCTTATTAGTTAAATTCTGCAAACCATTTCCATGTCAACTACTCAAATGGAAAGTGATGGATTTCATTTTGAATATCAGCAGTAGCAGCTAAAATGAATCATGTACCTATTTTTATATAAGCAGAAATTAAATAAAGATTATAGACTTCTTTTAGTAAAACGAATATTTTTACTCTTGTAGGTATTTCCATTATCTCCAAGTATATGAAATATATTATTTTTGTAAATGTATAGTAAAGCGAAGATCTTTTATTATGTAAATTCATCTAACGG
The DNA here is from genome assembly GCF_000299155.1 of Elephantulus edwardii. Lineage (NCBI taxonomy): Eukaryota > Metazoa > Chordata > Mammalia > Macroscelidea > Macroscelididae > Elephantulus > Elephantulus edwardii. The sequence continues at coordinate 12,684,460 of NW_006399838.1, read as the reverse complement.
TAAAACTCTTAAACACTCTTGTTCTGAAAAAATCTCAGTTCACAGTAGAAAATTATTTTTTATCATTGACTAAAGTGTATTTTTTGAGCTCTGGTGGCTTAGTGGTAAGGTGATGGGCTGTGAATCCAAAGGTAAGTGGTTCAAGTCCACTTAGCTGCTCTTCAGGATAAAGGGAAGCAATCGCCTCCCATGCAATTAACTGCCTCAGAAAATCAGCTGGAGGGTCAGCTATGGGTCAGTCCTAACTCAAAGGTACATGACATGATGTGAAAGTGTATTTAGAGACCTGTGGTACCATAGTCAAGGAGTTACTTCTCTAACCTAGAGACTACATCTTCTGAATGGTTCAGACCCGCCAAGTGTTTCCAACTGTTTCCTGTGGTGGTGTCTCCAGCTTCAGAAACCCTCAGGGGCATCATTTATGAATTGATTCTGACTGCAGAGAATTAGTTTCATTTATTTTTATTTCATCCTTTTTTTGTTTATCTCTAAATGTGCTAATTATCTAAGAAGATAATTGCTCTATGGATGACTTAATAAAAATATACTCAATATTAATAAATTGATAGTGGATAAATGTGATCAACTGAAATAACATCCCTGAATGCTTTTTGTTTTAGGTTCTGGCTCTGATATGCATGTGTGTTATCTTGTTTGGGAAGAAGGTTGTTCTTTTGTTAAGTTCATGAGTTCACAGGAGAGTAACCTCTTAACCTCTTTACCTCCTTAATCACATCTGAGTTTTCTAGGAATTCTGGTGGGTACAGTCAAGGGCGAGGAGTGCTGAGCATGCTAAAGGCTGTGTAGCTGCAACTTACAACCTTGACACCAATGTCGGCTCTTCACGTGTTGGAACAAACGAGATGGCAATGAGCTTCACTTTATTGTCTTCCAGTGAGTTCAAAACAGAGTAAAATACAGATTTCAAACCATCCATAAGCACAGAGGGAGATAGACATTGAAATCCCTGCAATGCCAAGTATCATGGGAATCAGATAAAATTAAAAGAGGGACTTTTAAAAAAGATCAATACGACCAAAGTTCTCGCTTGGACTGCTGTGGTTTGGGGCCAAAATTACCTTACATTTTGTGAGATTCCTCTTGCCAATTGATTTAATAGTCATGATTCAACAATTATGTAAATGATGACATGGATATGAATGCAATGCATGCCTATATTGCACTAATTAATACCCCCGCCATTGTACCACAGGTGGAAGCATTTCATAAGGACAGAGTAGATTTAAGAGTGGAAACCTGGTTTTTAATCACTTACGCCAGACACTGATCAAAGTGCAGCATTAGATTGGTTATTGGAATTACATCTAATTAATAACTGATACTAAGTTCTATTGGTTTCAGAAAAGAATATTAGTACTTAGCTAAAGATAATGATTTTGTAGTGAAAATGAGAAAGTCATCAAACTCACAAGAGACTCAGCATATGACCCAGCATTTCTCACACATTTGCTTACTCCAAGAAATCAAGTTATTAAAGTGGCTAAGATCACGCCAGTTTCTCTCCAAAGAAAGAATGAATTATTTGGGAAATTACATTATGTACAAATATTGCAGTGAGTGTGAAATTAAGTAATAGTGTCTTCAAATTATAATCACTTGCGAGGGCAGACTAGGACACTGACTAGGGAGGACAGAAGAACTAATGCCTTTGAGCTGTGGTGCTGGAGAAGAGTATTGAATGTACCATGGACTGCCAAGAAAAAAACAGATTCATCCTAGAAAGGGTTAAACCAGGCTGCTCCTTGGAGGCAAGGATTCTGGGGCTTCATTTAACATACTTTGGACTTACTTTGTTGTAAGGAGGGACAGGTCCTTGGAGAGGGACATCATGCTTGGTAGGGTGGAGGGACAGCGCAAGAGGGGGAGACCCTCTATGAGGTGGATTGATTCAGTGACTGGGGTAATAGGGATGGGAGTGTCAGAGACAGTGTGACTGGCACAGGACAGAGCAGAGTTTAGGGCTGTTGTACATAGGGTCACTATGAGTCCCAAATGACTCGATGGCAAATAACAACAACAGGACAGACTATCCAGGGTATCCAGTCTTCTCAAGTTGGGTGAATATCTCCTTTTCCCCCTCCTCCCTACAGACAAAGAGCTCTGTGGTCTACGGATAAGGAGTTGCACAGCCAACCCAAGCACAGGTAGTTTGAATCTGCCAGGTGTTTCACTGCAGGAAGATGGGCAATCTCCTCCCATGTGGTTAATGCCACTGAAAATCTACAAGAGAGTCAACTACAAGTCGCTTCCAACGCGATGGCACATCACACAGCAACAACATTTCTACACTCTTATCTAGGACTAAAATATGACGTTCCAGAACAGCCCACAAACACAGTGTTCTGCATCCTATTTTCTACTGAGATCCTTTAAAAAACTTGTGAAGAACAATTTAAGGTGCAACTCTTCGCTTTGAACAAAAAAAGGGCACAAAACCTAAGATACATACCTCAACTAGAATGATACGAAAACCAGAGGAACTAGTTAGTGCCCTAATATCACCGATAGCCACGCTAAAAATGACATGTAGAAAGTTCTGGATAGTATGCACAAAAAGAAAATAAAATTAGAACACAGCTCAAAAACATAAAGCAAAAAAAAAAAAATTACTATTTTTACTGGCCCAGTAGACACAGTAGAAATTACAGACTATACTTCTTAGTCTCCCTTCAAACCTGAACCAAGACTTACTACGGTGATTAACTTTCAGTCAAGCGGTAGAAAAGCCTATAAGGTGAACATTAATAGCCAGGGAGACATTGATCCTTTATGACAACATTTATGCAGGAACAAGCTTCGTAGGAAGGAAGAAAGTGGTCAGCTAATAGAATTAATGGAAATGAGGATCACAGGAAGGACATTGCAATTCAAATTATAAACTGAACGTAGGATTCTTATGCCTTGTTTATTCAACACTTTTAAATAAGTATTCAAATAAACTGCCGTACAGCGGTAACTTGTGGTTGCTGTAAGGCTGAACACTGTGATACTGATGTGTCAAATGCGTTAACAGTTGGTTAACCAATGCGGACAGAGATTGGGGTGGAGCTCCCCGATTAAAACAAGCTTGGAAGCAGGAGTGGCATCCACTTCCATACTAGCTTGCCTCCGGAAACCCTATGAACCTGGAGAGAGGATGAAAGGCACCCAAGCATCGAGGACTCTCTTTCAAAGGGTCGCTATGAGTCGCCTGTGACTCGATAGCACTTAACAACAACAACATTCAATTAAACAGGGAGTGTTGATAGCCTAGTCGTAAGAAGCTGCTTTCTATTCCCTACGACATGCGGTTAAAGACCACCAGGTGCTCTGCAGGAGGAGGATGGACAAACCCATCTGAGAGCCGGCTGTTGCTCAGTTCAACTAAGATATACAACAATGACAACAAACTTCATAAAAACACAAAAATATGTCTACAATGTTGTTGTTATTGTTATGTGCCATCGAGTCACCTGTTACTCATAGCGACCCTATACAATGGTCTTGAAGCCTATTCTATCCTATGCCAACTTTACTGTTTCTGACACACACATCTTCATTACCCAAGTCATTGAATCAATCCATCTCATCAAGGGTCTTCCTCTCTTTCTCTGTTCTTCCAGACTTACTAGCATGACGTCCCTCTCCAAGGACTAATCCCTCTTCTTAACATGCTCAAAGTATGTCAGATGAAATCTCAGTATCCTTGACTCCAGGGAGCAGCATGGTTTCACCCTCACCAGGATGAACCAGTCTGTTCTCCTAGCAGTTCATGGTACTCTTCTCTAGCACCACAGCTCAAAGTCATCAATTCTCTATCATCCATAGTCATTGTCCAGCTTCCTAATGATCAGCAAGTAATTGAGAAAACTATGGTCTGGATCGGACACACTTTAGTCTCCAGACTGACATTGTTGCTCTTCAGTACTCTGGAGAGGTTCCTGACAGTCTATTTTCCCAGTGCTATTTGCCTTTTGATTTCCTGCCGACTGGTAACAAGAGTGTTGATTGTGGAGCCAAGCAAATTAAAACTGCTAACAATCTCAGGCTCTTCATCGTCTACCGTAATGCTGCCAGTAGGCCCAGTAGTGAGAATGATTTCTTGATGTTGAGCTTCAATCCATATTGAAGGCTGCAGTCTTTGACCTTCTACAGCAAGCACTTCAAGTCCTCCTTAGTTCCTGCAAGCAGGGTTGTGTCATCTACATAATACAGGTTATTGATGAGTTTTCCTCCAATTCTGACGTAATATTTCTCCTAAGACATCCCAGCCTCCCGGATGATCTGTTCTGCATAGAGATTGAAAAGGTATGGAGACAGGATACATCCCTGGAGTACACCCTTCCTGATTTTGGACCATGCAGTGTCTCTTTCCTCTGTTCTGACCACTACCTCCTGGTCCAAGTATAGGTTTCCCATAATCACAAGCAAATGTTCTGGAATTCCCATTCTTCTCAGAGTCAGCCAGTTTGTTAAAATCTACACGGTCAATAGGCGATGAAACACAGATTGACATTCCTCTGGTACTCTCTGCTTTCAGCCAAGCTCCATCTGACATTAGCTATAATATCCCTAGTACTATGGCCTCTTCTAAACCCAGCCTGCACATCTCGCTGTCCTCTGTTGAAGTGCTGTTCCAGTCATTGTTGGATCATTTTCAGCAAAATCTTGCTTGCATGTGATATTAATGATATTGTTCGATAATTTCCACACTCTGTTGGGTCACCTTTCTTTGGAATGGGAATAAAAGTTAAAATTTTACTACCAAAATAAAATCATTTTAAACATGGGAAAATAACATCATTCATCCATTTGTCAATTCATTTAACACAAATTTGTGACAATTTTGTTAAGTGTTTAACAAATACTGTTTTATAGCAGTATTATTAAATATTTGTATTTGAGGCTAATGCAATGTATGCTGTTGTTGTGTACAATTGAATTGGAATCGACTGACAGCCGACTGACCCTTCAGTGGATTTTCAGAGGCAGTAAATTGTGTTCGAGGAGATCACTCATCTTTCTCCTCTGGAGAAACTGCTGGATCCAAAACATTTACCTTTGTGACGTCCACCCAGTTCCTTACCACTAGGTCTCCACCACAGCTCTCTAAAGCACTAAATAAAACGTGCAAAATACCTACTGGACAATATTTCCTTCTAGTAGAAAGGAAAAATAAAATAAGAGGAGAAAAAACTGGGGGAAAAATGAGAGGAGAAAGAACTCTGATGTCAGATGGCAATAACTGTGTTAATGAAAATTAGATCTAGATAAAATGATTAAAATGATTTTTGATAGAAACAACTGGGAGAACTTCTCTGAGGATCTGATATTTTAATTAAGGCATGAATAAAATAAAGGAGGGGATAGTAAGAGCCTAAGAGCCACACTACCATTAAACGCTGCTGAAACCATCAGAAGAAAATGAAGACTTAAACTTGATATATTGAGCTGAGATATGCACTAAAACAAATTGTTTGAAATTGAAGGAGAATGACCAAAACAATTATCATGCTTTTATCACATATAGATCACTAAAATGCGAAGTGTTAACAAATAAACAAATTCACTGCTGTCTTAAATGTAATTGTAAACCATTCCAAGCCTTTTGAGTATCATTTACTGAAATAAAAATTATGCCACCGAATCTCTTCTTTCTTCTGTGGTAAACATTAAAAGAAGAAAATCTTTGTTGAAAGCCACTTCAAGTTACTAAGATCAAGTTAAAATTTAAAGGGAAAATATTTTTAACAAAAAGAAACCCCAACTAAATTATTATCTTCTCCAAATGGAGCAAATACAAAAGCACTAATGGTTAAAATCTAAACCAGAAGACGTATAGCCTCTTTTATCCCTTAACATTTCTCTACTGATCAAATAATGTTTTAATTTTTATTTTTCCATATCTATGCTTACTTAAAATTATAGCTCAGTATCTTATTTGATTATTTAAATCACATTTATTTAAACTTGATTTTTTTATTTTTAGTGACAGATTAACTATACTACTAGCTATAATGAACAGAATTTTTATTTAGTATCTATTTGATGGTGATTTCAAATGAAGATTTGGCAATTACTGACTGAAGAGAGTAAAAAAAATAAATAAGAAGAACAAGAATGTAAGAGGGGGAAAAAAATTAAGTAGTCACTCATACAGTGAGAAAGGATATTAAATCCAGTTTGGAGGAGAGGAAATTTAAAAGGATTTACAAAATTTGCAGAATAATTGTACTAGTAATTAAGCAAATGAAGAAATAGGAAATATCAGATAGTAGATTCATGTTAAAATTAATTAAGGAATGATATTAAATTGTTGTTATGTGCCTTCGAGTCGCCTGTGATTCATAGCGATCCTATGTACTGTTCGAGGAGAACAGTACAAACCTCTGCTCTATCCCTTGCCAGTCTCATTGTCTCACACACACCTATCCCCATTACCTCAGTAACTGAATCAATCTATCTCATCGAGAGTCTTCCTCTCCTGCACTGTCCTCCATCCTCCAAAGCATGATGTCCCTCTTCAAGGACTGATCTCACCTTGCAACATGTCCAAAATATATATCAGACAAAGCTTCAGAATCCTTGCCTCCAAGCAGCAGCCTGGCTTCACCCGCTCCAGGACAAACCTGTTTGTTCTCCTAGCAGTCCATGGTATATTCAACAGTCTTCTGCAGCACCACAGGAAAAGGCATCAATTCTCCTTCTACCATCCCTGTCATTGTCCAGCTCTCTGATGCATAGCAAGTAATTACTATTGTAAAGACCATGGTCTGTATCAGGTGGACCGTGGTCTCCCAACTGACATTTTTGCTCTTCAGTACTTTGGATAGATAGATCCCTAACAGTAGACTTCCCAATGCAATTTGCCCTTGAATTTCCTGACTGCTGATACCAAGAGTGTTGATTGTGGAGCCAAGTAAACTGAAGCTGTCAACAATCTCAATGTCTTCACCATCCATACTGATGCTGCCAATCAGCCCAGAGGTGAGAATCTTTGTTTTCTTGATGTTGAGTTTCAACCCATAATAAATATATAATGTATTATATAATTGTATATGAAAGAGATATATATAATTACATTATAAAATTAGGTATATCATAATATATAAAATTATATCGATGCTGTGGTGGCCTGGTGGTAAGAAGCTACGTGGCAACCAAAGGTACATGGTTCAGTTCAAATCCACCAGCTCCTCCAGCAGAGTCCTTCCCAGCGGTTAACTGTCTCTGAAAACCCACCTGGGTGAGGATAAGCTCTATGTCAGTCCCAACTCTACGGTACACACCAACATCAATTACACCATATTATATAGAACTGTGAAGAAATGTTACTAGGCTTAATAACATGACAATACTACAGCAATGCAGAAGTTAAGAAAAGGACAAGTGAATAAGTATTGTTTAAGGCAATGTTAGAACTAAAATTTAAATCTTTCCTTGTAGAGACCTGAACAAAATGCCCATGGTTGATACAATGAAGAGGAACACTCTATACTTTCAGCACTAATAATAAAATTTAAAAAATAATTTAGCTGTATGTAAGAGGAAATATAAAAAAAGGTCAGTATAAGTTAAATTCCTTATTATATAAGAAACTATGGGAAGCCAAATTTCATACTAAATATTTGTAATAAACCGAATGCTATTTCAGGATACGAGGGAGGCACCGTACAAGCTGTAATTCACCCTGAAGTACTAAGGCAATCCTTAAATGTTCATAGGATTCTTTCATTGTATTTGCTAACCCCTCCCTCCTAAGTCAAGCAGAAGGTTTTCAATAGACAGAGCTTCATTTGCATTGAATTCTCTTGGTGATTTGCTCCCTGGCAATTTTCAATAAAGAAACAGGGACGCTAGGACCAGCTCTTCAGTTTGCTTCAGTTAGTTGCTCGAGAACTGTTCGCCTCTTGTTTTTCCTCTGTTTTCTCCTACTCTCTTAGTGTTCTGTCTCACTATTAATACTTAGAAAAATCCTTTCCCCTTGGTCTGCAGCAAGAAACAGAATATTCTAAAATTTAATAATATTTTCAATGGGAAAAATTTGGAAGCAGTGTTATGATATTTTAAATACTGCTGCTGTTAGGTTCCCTTGAGCCTACTGACTCCTAGAGACCCTTATATTCCACAGGCCTAAACTAAACTCCATCCTGTGCCATCCTCACCACCATGCTTATTTGACATCAAGCTTTCACATGCATAAAAAGCAACTGTGTCAGAGGCATTTTAGTCTTTAAAAGTCCTTGTTTATGTTGCGTGAAGTAGCTCAGTTTTATAAGGACAAGTAACAAAATGTCTTGTGGAGAGGAAGCAGCTGGAGTGCTCTTTAGAGGCAAACATGACATGCGGCTTGGCCCCACGTACTTAAGGCATGTTGCTAGGAGGGGCTATTTCTTGGAGAAGGCCATGATGCTAGGAAGGGTGAAGGGTTGGTGAAGGAAAGGAAAACCCTCAACTAGGCGGATTGACACGGTGACTGCCTCAATGGGCTTAAATGTGTCAGGAAGTTTAAGATGGCATAGGCTAGGACAGGATTCAGTTCTGTTGTTCATAGTGTCTCTAAGCGTCGTACTCAACTTGACGGCACCTAACAACAACAACAACAATGATAAATAAGGCATAAAAGCATTGCTGGGGAAAATAGAATGATAATTAGTAAGATGTGTAAAAATATCCAAAAGGGTATGGGGAAAGGGGGAAGGAGACAGAAAAGGAGGAAAGGTAAAAACCAACAGAGTTCCGTGGGAAGATTGGAGGATGGGGTGAAGGAATAGGAAAGATTTAATCAGAACTTGATAAGAAGGTGTAGTAATAGGCATACATGAATGGGAATTAATTACATAAAATATGATGTAATGAATTATTGTATAAAACACAGTATATATGAATGAAACACAATGTTAACAGATTATTTAACAAAATCCAATATAAACATCTAAAAAAACCCTCTTTGCTCTTTTACATTTTAAAGAGCACCTAACAGCAGACATGGTACCACAATGTAGGGGTTTTTCTGTTGCTGCAATGCGGAGAAAGATACCATCAGTATTTTAAATACCAACAGGGTTTTCCCTGGTTGACAGGTTTTATAGACTAACTAACAAGCAAAGCTGGTCTCCTGAATCAATGGGCTGTTGAAAACCCTACAAATAGTGGTGAAAAACATGTTCATATAGACAAGCATTTTTAAGAGCCATGAAATGTCTCTTCTTTTAATTTTTTGCCTTTGTGTTACTTTATTTTAAAAAAAACAAATAGATTAAAAAGTCAGGAGAGTTTTAATATATCTGGAAAGTCTAGATATCTTTACACCAACAAATTAATTTTTGTATGTGCATATATCCTTTAAAATATATTTGAAAATGTGAACTCTCTAAATATAGTGTTGATTATCATTTTGAGGATAGCAAAAATGCTTCAGTTGAATTAATGACAAAGTAGCACTTAACTTTATTGGAACTAAATAGCTGGCATTTTGTGGAACCGAAATATCTTTTTTTATTATATTTCTACATCGTTAATTTTTACACATCACATCTTGTTATCACATTTCTACATGATTAAAATTCTATGCATTAAATAAAAATACAATATTATTAGGGGGGAAAGCACAAAACATTTATTCATAAGATAGGAACAAGTTAGACAGCAACAATAATTGTCAGATCTGGAGAAAATATATTCAGTTTAAGAAACATTATAATATAAATGAGTGGTTCCCTGAAACTGTGTCAAATTATTTTAAAATTATTTTATATTTACTTATCTCTTCTCATTTTCTGTCAAAACATGTATCTGCTTCTTATTAAATTCAAGTTGCTGTAGAGATGATAAAGTTTCCCATGTCTTAATATTATACCACCCTGTGTTAGAAAATAAAGAACTTTTCCCTGGCTTTCAGAAACAATTACTTTTCATGAGTTGACACAGTTTTTTATTGTGTCTGTCAGAAAAACTTGTATAATTCTCTTGCTGTAATAAACGTGCTATTCAGGGTCTAATTTCCATAAAAATAGATTTTTTTAAAAAAATAACAATTCTGAGATTTATTAGAACTTCCTGAAAAACATTGTAATTATCTCACATCAACCATAACTAGTGTGTATTATAAGTGCCAGTTGTAATCATTTGCTGATTTTGATGATGCTCAAAGAATACTAGAGATATATTTGCAGTTTACCTTAAATTTATGAGTTCAGATTCTTAAATTTTGCTTTTAAAATCTTGATAAATGTTTATACAGACAATGCAACAACTTGCAATGAAATTGTCTTAATTGAATGAAAGAATAAATTATTTTAGCCCTGCCCTAGTGGCTGGTAGGTATTCATCTTTTGAGTAGTCAAATTTAGGAGGATCTATTTCCTGTCTTGCTTATCAATTTTCCTTTTGATAGCTTTATTCTTGAGTGTTCCCCACTGTATCAACAGATATTTGAAACAGAGCTCTCATTTAACCAGTCAGAAAGTTTGTGTCTAGGGGAAAATGCTATGACCTCTTAAATGGGATAAAACAATAAATCCTCGTAACTCATTGCCATCAAGTCAGAACTAACTCACAGCTGACCTTTCATTGGTTTTTTTTAGGCTGTAAACTACATGAAATTGTCTATCTTTCCCGCTGTGAAGACTCTAGTGGGTTCAAATCCCTGGAAAGGTGTGGGTTTGGGGTTACTAGTACAGCTTCCAAGAGACTAGGCTACCAGAACTCTTAAGAAGAAGAAGTAGTAGTTGTTGCTGTTGTTATCTACCATTGAGTTG
>NW_006399838.1:12662867-12673084 GCF_000299155.1 Elephantulus edwardii | reverse complement strand
CAAAGTACTGAAGAGCAACGGTGTCCCTCTGGAGACTAAGGTGCGTCTGATACAGGCCATGGTCTTTGCAATCACTTGTTATGCAGCAGAGAGTTGGACAGTGACTAAGGAGGATAGAAGGAGAATTGATGCCTTTGAGCTGTGGTGCTGGAGAAAAGTATTGAGGGTACTATGGACTGCTAAGAAAACAGATTCGTCCTGGAGAGGGTTAAATCAGGCTGCTCTTTGGAGTCAAGGATTCTGAAGCTTCGTCTGACATACTTTAGTCATGTTTTAAGGAGGGACAGGTCCTTGGAGAGGGACATCATGCTTGGGACAGGGCAGGAGCGGAAGGCCCTCTATGAGGTAAATTGATTCAGTGACTGGGGCATGTCAGAGACAGTGCGATTGGCACAGGACAGAGCAGAGTTTAGGACTGTTGTACATAGGGTCCCTATGAGTCGCAAGCAACTCGACAGCACATAACAACAACAACAAGTAACATGCTCAAAACATGTGAGGCAAAGCGTCATTATCCTTGACTCCAAAGAGCACCCTCTCCAAGACATATTGATTTGCTCTTTTGGCAGTCCATAAGGTGTTCAGTGCTCTTCCCCAACACCAACACTCAAGGACATCAAATCTTCTTCTATAATCCCTACTCATTGTCCAGCTCTCGGATGCATAGCAAGTGATTGCAAAAACCATGGACTGGATCAGATCGGGGCTGCAAGGGCCTGGGGTTGGTGTAGGTGAATTGGCTATCTGTCTTCCATAGAGTGGCTAGAGGATTCAAACCAAGTGCCTTTGGGTTGGTGGTGCAGCTCCTTACCTACCAGGTCACCAGTACATAGTGAAGAAAAAAAAGAAATATAGATAAATTTACATGTGTACAGTTTATAAGCACATCTCACCAATTTTTAGAACTCAAAGCATTTATAAGACAACATAAATCATTCTAAATTTGCTGTAAATTTAAAGATGGTGTATTTTCTCACAGGAACATATAAAATTATAAATTTATGATCCATAAAGTAGGAAAATTGTGATTTAGTCATCTTATTTTTACAATATGTTGATTTGTGATATTTCACAGTTGTATTTATATTTCAAACTTTTGTTGCTATATGTCTTTGGGCTGATTTTTGTTACTGTTCTCAAATCTTGTGTAACTCATAATAGCAAAGTAGAACCATCCCTTTAAGGTTGTCTTAAAGGGCTGCTTTCTTGTGCTGTAGTTTGTAGGAAGATGCACTGATCCATGGGTTCTTGAGAGAAAGGCGTACAATCGCCTCTCTTTACTACTTACAGTCTCAGAAATCTGATGGAGGCCACTATGAATCAGAATAAATTTGAAAGCAGTGACTTTGAGTTTCTGTTTTGAATCTTTACAATAGCATATCACCAGTTCTTTCTAGTTGGAAATGACCAGGTAGGTTTTAATTGCTCTTATTCCTATTAACAGTTAAGAAAGTAGATGCCACGTGTACTGCGACTGGGCTAGTGGACAGCTTTTATTAATTGTGGCGGACACAATTTATAAGTTGTGATTGTTACGAGTTGTTTAAACAGCTAACATTCATAGAGACCCTGTAAACAACGGCTCCCAATCCTGCCCTCTTCTTTTCCATCTTCACTATCTCTGACAAACTTGAGCTCATTCTTACAATCACCAAATTAATCCATCTCGTTGAAGGTCTTCTATTGAGCTGACCCTTCGCCTATCCAAGTATGACATCCTTCTCCAAGGACTGGTCCCTCCTATTAACAAGCCCAAAGTATGTGAGACAGAATTTCATCATCCTTGTCTTGAAGGCATATTTCATTTTACTTTTACGACAATAGACCTGTTTGTGCTCTTGGAGTCCATGGGATGTTTAATTTTCTTCTTTAGCACCACAATACAAAGGCATCTATTCTTCATTTGTTATCCTTTAAGAGGATTACTAAAAACAAACAAACAAACAAAAACCAAACCAAACTTGCTAAGACAGTACAGTGACAAAGACCTGCCATAAATTTAGACAATATTTGGAGGAGGCCATAGTCTTCTAAGTAAGGAATATCATGTCTGATATCAGATGGATCTTGGCAGAAAACATAGAATACTAAATCTGTACATTATTAAACAATATATTTTCAAGCAATTAAAAGAGTGTGAGGTTTGGGTCAGGCACACTTAGTCTTTCAATTAACATCATTGCTCTTTTTTTTTACTCTGGAGAGAACTAATTTCCCCTTGGTCATTTGATTTCTTGACCGTGGGTTCCAAAGGTTTTCACTGTGGATTTAAGTTAGATGAAATTTGTTGACAGTTTCCATTTCTTCCCCATCTAACATGATGTTGGCTGGTGTTGAGGACCTTTCTTTTTCTTGATGTTGACTTGTAATCCATATTAAATCTATAGATGTGTGGTTTTTTGGTTTTTTTTTAAATTTTCTGTCATAAATGTTTCAATCCTCCTTATTTTCAATAAATAAGGTTGTGTGATATATATAGCATAGTTTATTGAGTTTTCCTTTCATCCTGATGCCACATTATACTTGATATAATTCATATTCTCATATGATTTGATCAACATCCAGACTTAATTAGTATGGAGAAAAGATACATCCCTGATGCTCACATTTTTTTGCAGTGTTCTTTTGCTCTGTACAGACAACTGCCTTTTGGTTTAGGTATACATTTCACATAGATGATATGGAGGAAATCTTGAATGATACAGAAATTAACAAAATAAAATAGAAGGAATACACAGAATTACTATATCCAAAAGAACAGGCTGAAATGGAAATTTTTCAGGAAGTAGCATATGACCAAGAACCAACAGTAGTAATAAAGGAAGAAGTTCAAATTGCTTTGAAGACACTGGCTTCAAATAAGGCTTCAGGAATCAATAGAATACCTATTGCCATATTCCAACAAATATATTTCAACCCTGTACATTCTCACCAGGATTACTTAGAAATATGGAGGACAGTTACTTGACCAACTGACTTGAGGAGATCAATATTTATTCTCATACCCATAAAGGTGTTTCAACAGAATGTGGAAGTTATTGAATAATACCATTAATATTACATGCAAGCAAAATTGTGCTGAGGATTACTTTTAAAAAACCAACCAAACAAACAAAACAAACCAAAGCCTGCTAGGACAGGACAATGACAGAGCACTGCCATAAATTTAGGCAAGATTTAGAAGAGGCCATAGTCTTCCATTCTAAGTAAGGAATATTATTTCTGATATCAGCTGGATCTTGACAGAAAACATATAATACTAAATCTGTAAGCTATTAAATATATATTTATATGTTTTTATAAATTGACAAAATTTTTCTCGACACAAACTATTGAAGTAAATTAGAATTAAGTCTTATCTGGAAGCTTATAGTTTTCAGCAATCTTATTTGGGAATCAGACAACAAAAATTCTTAAAATCAATGCTAATATTTATCTTTTCTCAGTTTCTCTCATTTGTGGCTTCATAGCAAATGCTATTTAGGTATCTTACAGTCAAATACAACTCGTTAACCACCCAATGACAACAGATCGGAGTCTTGCCAAATGCTACATTGAGTCTCATCAATTGCGCTGGGCTCAAGTCCATTGTTTTACTCAGCAGTGCTAATTTATCTCATTGAGGGTCTTTTTATCATCCACCCTCTATTATTTCAAGCATAGTATATTTTAAATCCTTTTTCATTTTATATTGCTTTAGTCAAAAAGTTAGGGTCATGTGGTTCTTGTTATTTACCTTGTTAATGTGGTGAATTACACTGATTGTTTTTCTTATGTTGAACCATCTTTGCATGTCTGTTATGAATCCCACTTGGTCATGATGAATTATTTTATATATATGCTTTTGGATTCTATTGGTTAGGCTTTTGTCAAGGATTTTTGCATCTATGTTCATGAGAGATATTGCTCTGTAGAATTCTTTTTTGGTAGTATTTTGCCTTTTTTGGGTATCAGCGTTATTCTTGCTTCATAGAATGTCTTTGAGAGTGTTCCTTCTGAGAGTGTTCCTTCTTTTCCTATTTTTAAAAAATAATTTAAGAAGAATTAGTGATAAATCTGCTCTGAATATTTGATAGAGTTCAGCCATGAAGCCATCTATTCCAGGCTCTTTTGTTTTGTTTTGTTTTGTTTTTTTGGTGGTGGAGAGGTCTTTTTGTGAGCTGCTCAATGTCTTTTTTTGTGACTTATCTGTTCAAGCGTGCTACGTTTATCCAGGTCAATCTGGATAGAACATGAGTTTCTAGGTATTTGTACATTTCTTTTAGGTTTTCAAATTTATCAGAATATAACTTTTCAGAGTACTCCAATGTTATAGATTTCATTTTCTTTTGTTCTGTTGTGTTGTCACCTCTATGATTCATTAATTGAGTTGCTTCTTCTCCTTTTTTTCTGTTGTTAAGTTTCCCAGTGGTTTGTCAATTTTATTTACCCTTTGAAAAAAATCAGCTCTTGGTCCCGTTGATGGTTTCATTTGTTTT
This sequence comes from Elephantulus edwardii, assembly GCF_000299155.1. NCBI lineage: Eukaryota > Metazoa > Chordata > Mammalia > Macroscelidea > Macroscelididae > Elephantulus > Elephantulus edwardii. The sequence continues at coordinate 12,668,606 of NW_006399838.1, read as the reverse complement.
TCGGTTTTAAACCTTCTTAATATCGGCTCTTGTTCTTATCATTTCCTTTCTCCTAGAGGCTGTGGAGTTAGATTGTTGTTCTTTTTCTCTTTGATGATGGACTTAGATAATTTTTTTTTCTTCTTTCTTTGAAGCATAATGTCTTTTTTCCAGTAACTGGCATCTTTTGCAATGTCACTAAAGTGTGTGTGCTGATCTTTCACCAGTTTTACCTCTACGTAGTACCCTGGTGGCAATGCATCTAAGACAGATTTGCTTGTTCTTTTATCAGTTCATAGAATATTCAGTACTCTTCTCCAGTACTTTCATAGTATCCATTCTTCTTCAATCATCCTCATTCATTGTTCAGTTCTCATGTGGAAAAGAAGTAACTGAAAATATCATGGCTTGGATCACCATGAGGCACCTTGCTTTTTTTTTTTTTTCTATAATTATATTTTATTGGCACCTTGCTTTTTAAACTGAAATCATTGTTCTTTAGCACTTTGGAAGGACCGTTGACAGCAGATATTCACAGCAGCACTTATTTTAACTGCTTGTCTGGTTTCAGTAAGTGTTGAATTGTGGATTCAAGTAGATTAAATCATTGATAATTTAAATATTTTCTGAATCATAGTGTAGTAATAAAATATGGAAACTGCAAAAGCCATTGTTTGCTTATGGCTCCTGATACACATAAATACAAGTGTAGCATGTACTATCATCAATTTCTGACATAGAAACCATCAACAAGACCAGGAGCTGATTTTTCGAAAGAGTCAATAAAATTGACAAACCATCGGGAAATTTAGCAACAGATAAAAAGAAGAAGACACAAATAAGTCAATTAATGAATCATAGAGGTGACATCAGAACTGAACAACAGGAAATGAAATCTATAATATTGGAATATTATAAAAAGTTATATTCTGATAAATTTGAAAACCTAAAAGAAATGTACAAATTTCATGGCAAATGGGTTAGATACTCTAACATCTGTTTAACTCTGAAGTGCCGCAATTTTAAATGATTCACAAGGAAATACAGGTATATTTCTATATTACCAGGTAATATAGCTAAATAGTAACCATTTATCACTCAAGAACACAGGCTTCACTATATATTTTAGGATTAGGCATGACGGATAATTGTTAATTTTTTCTATTAACAAAAACATATATTTTAGAATTATCAGAATAATTTTGTTTTTCATACTTAGATTTCCTCTCTCTACCTCTTTAAACTGTGGGGTTGGAGAAGTATGCTGAATATGTCACTGACTGCAAAAAGAACACACAGATATATCCTGGTGAAGGTGCAGCAAATGTGGTGCATGTGTGTAAAGATGATGAATGTTTTGTCACATACTTTGGGCAGCTTAGTAGGAGAGGTTATTCCTTCAAGAAAGATGTCATGCTTAGACAAGTAGAAGGACGGTGGAAAGAAAGACACTCAATCAGGTGGATTGACATAGTGACTACAGCAATGGGCTTGAGTGTGTCAGAGATTGTGAGGATGACACAGAATAAGAGAATGTTGTCCAGACGTGTTGTTCACAGGGTCACCATGAGTTGAGTTGTACTTAACTGGATAGCACCTAACAACAACCGTTCAATTAAATTCAAATCACCAAAAATCCAAACAATATATTGTATCTGACAAGAAGCTATATACAACATTCCGGTATATCTTGAAATCGAAAGATCTGTATTGATATTTTCATGTTAAGATAGCTTTCTAAAATTCTGTATTGGACAAAGTGACTGTATTATTAAAAAGGTTTATTTTTAAATCTGGATTCAATTTCTCTTGAATAAGTTTATGAAATATCCATAAAATCATTCAACTTTAAATCAAATACTCAAATTTTTAAATTAAATGTTAAAAAATATTTCGTATACTTGGTAATAAAAAAATTGAGGAACAAATATTTATTAAAATGCAATAAAATCTTGTATAAGCATCCCTGACGATGCAATGATTTAACACTCATCCTCTAATGGAAAGATAAGTGATATGAACCCACAAGCCAATTTCTGGGAGAGAGGTGTGGAATTCTGCTTCCTTCAATATTTACAGTATTAGAAACCCTGTGACAAAATTCTATGATGTTATATATGGTTATTGTAATTTGAAATCAGAATGACAACAATGGATTCTTTTTAAAATAAAATCTTGATTGCATTATATACATATTAAAATTGGTTGTTTCCTACTGCCAAAGGGGCCCTTTAGAGAAGTGAGAGAAGATCTTCACCTGAAACCCACAGCATCCCTTTTCAGCAGGAAGTAGCTAAGAGAATACACCATCCCCTTTTCCTTATGACTCAGGGTGAAGTCTCTCTCAGGGAGGAGTGATAGGGAATGGCAAAGGACACACTGACAAAGGAGATTAATCAGAACTGGCTTTGACAAGCACTGTGGCAACTGGACAATTAAAACAGACTTTCAAGGGGGGGGTGGGAAAGAAGAACGAACTGGGGAGGAGGGTAGAGAAAACAGTGCAACAATGAATGAATGAAAACCCAAAATCTCTGTAAATGTTCATTTAAACTAATAAAATAAAATAAATTTTAAAAAAAGAGACAGGAAGAAGAAAAAGAAGAAAAAACCCCCCAAAACAATATAATACATAAAAAAAGCTAAAAAAAATTTACTTTTCTGAACTCAGATTAGTAAAAAAACTGACAATATTCCCAGTAATTTTTTTAAGCACATGGAATTAAAGTTAGAGAATATGTATTTAATTTTTTTAAAATCATGATATAATTTGTCCTTTTAATGAGGTTTTATATTGCATAAAAGGCAGACAACAAAATCTAAATCTGTGCCTTGATAACAAATTCTATAGAAATTAAATTCTTACCAAAACATATAAAGTTTTTGAAAACCTCAGACGTAATTATCCAGGCAGATTTCAGTATGTGCTTGATTGCTTCTTTGGAACACACCAGAGACCCTTGAGCTAAAACAAAGCTAAAAGCTTAAAGTCTAGACATGAGGTCACCATACTTCACTATCACATTCAACGGAAAGAAGAAGTGAAACCCTGGTCATTAAAACATAGGTACTTACTGACCTAGATTTCAACTGAAATGAGTGTGATGTGTCATTTTCCTGGAATTAATTGTGATTCTTAAGTTAGAGAGCTAATGTCCTTACTCCAACCTAGAAAAGTATGTAGTATTTTCTCTTCAAACAATAGTTTTTCTCTCTCCATGACATCTAGAATCCTATAAAATTTGTATTGATCTTTCATATAACTTTTAAAAAATTTATTTTTCTTTTCTATTGGTTTGCATATAAAATTTATATAAATCGTGTTTCATTCATATTTATTGTGTTTCACACGTTTCTTCATTCACATTGTGTTTAATATGATCATTCCCGCACAATGTGTCATATAAAATTAATCACCATTGATCTAAGCCCACTATTACCCCTTTTGTCGTATCTCCTCTGAATCTTTCCTAATTTCTTCTCCTGTTCCCTTACTGTTAGGTGATCTTGTGCCAGTTCTAAATCTTAGTGACCCTATGCACAACAGAATAAATCATTGCCAGGTTTTTCTTTCATTTAGTCGATCTTCTAGAGGGACTTCTTTGGTATACTTGGCTGTCTACAAAATGTGATGCTCTTCACCAGAGACTAGTTCTTTGTGATAACATGTCCAAAGTGTCTGAGGTGAAGTTTCATTTTCTTTCCTTTAAGGCAGCATTCCTACTGTACTTCTTCCAAGGCAGATACATTAATTCTTCTGATAGTCTATGTATGTTATATTCAATATTTTTCACCACCACCATAATTTAAAGAAGCTAGTTGGAAGCAGGAGTGGCATCCACTTCCTAAACCTCATTATTCTGGAAAATCTATGAACTTGGAGAAATGACAATAGTTATGGAAAGGCATTAGGTCTTTTGTCCGTATAGAACTGCTATGAGTTGTGTGTGACTTGACAACAACAACAACAACAACAGCTTCATTTCCGTTTCAATTCCTTAATCAATATCCAACATCTTCATGCATGTGAGACAACTCTTTAGGAATCCAAATGACATCTTTGCTTTTTAATATTTTGGGAGGTTTTTTGCTTGTTTCTTTGGGTTTCATCCCCATGTAGATTTACCTAATATAATATTTTATTTGATTCTTTGACTGCTTTTTCTATAGGTATTGATTTGTAATTGGAATATAATTAAATCTTTGATTACTCCAATATTTTATACGTCTATGACTATATTTTTGAAGCAAGAGTAGCATTCACTTCATAAACCACATGCCTCTGGAACCTCTATGAACTTTGATAAATGTCAATAGTTGTAGAGGGATTTCGGGCCTTTTGTTCATAGGGTCTCTATGAGTCAAGTTCAACTTGAAGGCAATCAGCAACAATGAATATATTATTTCTTTATTGTGAGGATTTTTGTTTTCTTTATGTTGAAGTGTAATACATATTGTAGCCTATAGATTTTTAATTTTTTTTAGGAGTACTTCAAGTTTTCTTGATTTTCAGCTATCAAGGTTGTTTCAATATGTATCACAGTTTTTAGGGAGCCTTCTCTAATCATGATGTAACATTTTTCTTTATATAGTTCAACTTCTCTGGATTATAAATTCAATATAAAGAGTGATTAAGTACAGATAATTCATATAACATTGCCATACATCTTTACATATTTTAAACCATACAGTGTCCAATGTAAAGTTCTGTTTAAATGATTAACACTTGATTTATATACAGGCTTCCCACATGCACCTTTAAGTGCTGTGAAATTCCCATTCTACCAAATAGTATCCAACTTTTTTTTATACTCTGCACAAAGGTGGTTTGTTCGTTGTTGTTGTTTTTATATAGTCAATAAAATACAGTTAAATATATTTTTGTCTGTCAAGATACACTTCACGTCAGTAATAATATCCATTTTTTCCACTGAAATCTGTCTACCACAGATGACCCTGATAGTATTTGAAAGATTAATGGCATAATTTCTGGCACGGCAGCAACTTGAAAACCACACAGTATGACAAATTGACAGATGTGTGGTGATATTATCACTCTGAGTTATCGCACTACCCGAATAACCATGTGTATATTGTTTTGTCTGCCTTCATAGAAGCCAGCTCTATCATGCCTTTGCCAAGATGAAAAAGGCCTGTATCTGATAATTATGGCAAATTAACAGCTATCTAAACAGTAAAATTTCACTATTAAATATATCTGCCACTCTGAAAAAAAGTGAATAAATCTGTTAGGACTTCTCCTGTAGGTACTATGCAACTCAATTCTGGATCCTAAAAGAAAAAGGCATTATAAATGCAAAATTTGTCTCCTTTCAACTTGGACCAGACTCATAGTTGACCCTCTAAAAGGTTTCAGAGGTTATGAATCATACATGAGGAGAGTATCTTTTTTCCCCTAGGTACTGGTAGACTCTAACTTGCAGAGTGGCACAACTTTTGGGCTAGCAGGATAATTCACTGCAGATTATGTCCATCAGAGTCCCTTTTAATACCTAGAAATATCTCAAAGTTTCATAGATTACATAACTTAAAAATGCAATCTGTAATTTCTCCTTTCATTCCCCCTTCTCCTCTTCACAATTAGCAAATAAAACTTACATTTTCCTCCCTCTTGTGATCCAGTCTCATCCACACAACATCTTTCAAGTCTTTATATCTTTATGTACTGATGTGATACAGTGAATGATAACTGCCTGTGGATTTAGATGTACAACTTCTCAGATTAAATTACAGTAAATA
>NW_006399838.1:12660775-12662172 GCF_000299155.1 Elephantulus edwardii | reverse complement strand
TTGCTTCCAGAAACTCTATGTATGAACAGTGCTCAGGCTGTTCGTTCGTATGCTCGCTATGAGTCGTCTACAACTTGAAGGCATCAAACAACCAACAACACACATGCTGTTTGAAAAAAAAATGTCCAGGGTTCATTCTAATCTGACCAATTTAAAGGTTATATATCTATTTATATGCATTTATGTGGCTATAATAATAAAATTACATGTTTTGGATTAGCATGGCTCAGTGTCTACTTATAAACCAACTACTATTATGGGAAAGGAGATGTGCTTTTTCACCCAGCAAAAGTTCCCATTCACTAGAGTTGGTGAAAACACTAGTTTCTACATCAAGAATGCATTTACCTAAAGTAGGCAAGGTAATAAGTTATTCTTCCCAGACACATTCGTGTAATCTTACCAATGGAAAATAGAATGTGCTCACACTAGGAAGCTACTCAAATATTTAACTACAAAGCAGATGTCCAAATTCCACAAGCACTAGCTTAGTGTTGGAAAGAGGGTGCATGTGACAGATATTAATGGAATTAAAAGTACGTAACTGTTAAATTACATGCTGTGAAATTCACACACTGACAAAGTAAAATATGTACAAGTGATAAGCTTCATCACTGTTTTGCAAAGGGAGCTCTGGTGGCCTGTTCAGGAGTGAGTCGCACTGCCAACTCCGAGGCAGTGTCCCTCTGACTGTTCCAATCCACCAGGGACTCTGTGGGTTAAAGATGGGCCGTCTCTTTGCAATCAGTTTCTAGTCTTGGAAAGCCAAACAACGGAGTGGGAAGCTCAGTTATGAGTCATTCTAACTTTAGGGCAATGAGTTTGAGCGAGTTATGTTAAAACTAATCAGTAAGATAAAATGACTCATTTGCTGTAGAGAATTTGAAATGCTTTGTAAAAAATACTTTGGGGATGAGAGAGCCAATTAGTTTGAAAACAAAGCCTAATACACTTCAAACAAGTATCATCTTTGTGTAGTAACCCTTGGGTGTTCTCAAGGTTAACAGAATAAACTTCTAGAGGCTTGTATAATACAAGTTTGGATATTTAAAGACTCACTACTTTTGGTTTCAGGCTAATGTAGCCTGCCCTCAATGAGTATTTGCCAAAATAATATCCTTGTAGTATTTAATATTGAGACACAAAGATCATACTTAAATCATACTTAACTCTAGTTATATATAGTCACATTCTATTTTAATTCCATACTTTTACTCATTATATACTCTTTCAAAATGTGGCATCTGTGTTATAGCTATGTGCTCTAATCAGCAAGCAGAAGTAGCTGATTAGAAATGGTTAATAGATGTAACTGGGTATTTCTGTCATCACAGGAGACTAGAGCGAGGGCTGCATGGTGGAGGGGACCTGGGGGAGGGTTTGTAAAACAATGAAAG
>NW_006399838.1:12644604-12659545 GCF_000299155.1 Elephantulus edwardii | reverse complement strand
TGGACTATATGGAAAAGAGTACACTATCAAAATTGAAGGAGGAATCATCAACAACTTGATTTCTGTAGATGATAATAACTTGTTTGTAGAAACTGAAGAAGACTAGAAGCACTTACTAAAGAATATTTTAATCTTAAACTTGCAATGTAAATTAGACCTCAGGATGCAGGAAACATAAAATACTCACTAAGGGACCAATAGACAACATCATGAAGGGTGTGGAAAAGATTGAAGCTGTCTATGATTTAATTTTACTAATATATACAAATAATATTCAGGAAAGCAGCAGTCAAGAAACCAAAAGATGTATTTTGTTGAAAAAATATGCTGTCCAAGGCCTCTTTAAAATGATAAAGGGCAAGAATGAAGTTTAAAAGTGAAGATGTGCCTAATTAATGTGATGGTTTTTTAAAATGTTTTATATGAAGGCTGAAGAAGAATTAATGCCTTTGGACTCTGATATTGACCAAAAATATTGAAAATTTCACACACTGACAAAAGAATTAACACACTTCTCTTAGATGATTTGAAATAAGGGTGCTCCTTATCGACCAGCATAGTGAAAATTTGTCCCATACTTTGGACATGTTGTCAAGAGGGGCACATCCTGGGAGGGGTAAGGACATTATATTTGGAAAAGTAGAGGATTGGCGAAAGAAAGGATAAGCATTAACACGATTGATTCACACAGTGACTGCACAAAGTTCTTGAGCATGGCAGAGACGGGGACTATGGTAAATTTTTGCTTTGTTGTTTATCGGGTTGTGTAAAAAGAGCAAGGGCCACATGGAGAGTGCCGTGTGTAGCCTTGCTAACTTCACAAGGGGAACCATCCATGTCCACAGTATCAGTAACACAAAAACAATTCCAAGTAGGTCAGATATACCTTCCATATTCCCACACCTCTTTCCAATCATCTCAACACCAATCTCAGCTGCTTTATTGGGTTCAGAATCCCATGTGATAGCTAAAAGACCACACAGAACCATATTGGGGAACGCCAAAGGTTATAATTAGATTAAAAATGGATTAGAGTCAAGACAGCTCTCTAAATGTTCATGCAGTCAGCTCATCCTGGATGTTCGTGGCTCCATGTTCTTAGTCCTGTCAATATTGGCTTCCTTTCCTCCTCTGCCTCCCATCAATTATCCATCAGAGTTTTCAGTCCTGTCAATATTGGCTTCCCAACCAATTGTTCAACAAAGTTTTCAGTAATCACAATATTGACTTCCTCTTCCTAAAGTCCCATTTCCTGTCAATTCTCCAGTTCAATCATGGCTGCTTAAGCCATCTAGAAGCACCTTCTAAATTTTCCAGACTTCTTCTCACTGGAGGGAGAGGTCTTTTCCTCCTCTCTGGCAGGGGAAGATTCTGATTTCTCTGGTTAGAGCTACTCAATTTATTTTTGAGACTATTCAATTCTCTTTTAAATTGTTGAGACTGGCCAATCCCCTTGTGGAATGGTAGATAGCCAATACTTTGTAGATAAGCTAGCACACCTAATTCACACCCAATTCATCTACAGAGCAAAGTCAAGTAATGACTTGGAAAGTCATATTGAAAGATAAACTCCATAGATTGCTGTAAGTCCTATTCAACCGATAGCACATAACAAAATAATTTTCTTTTTATATATGTATCTGATAGGATCAAAAGACATTGATGATGTTCATTGTTGTTTTGTCTACTGAACTATGTTATCATTGTTGTTGTTTTTGTTGCTGTGCACTCTCAAATAATAATCAACACAGAGCTGACACTACAATGTGTTTTCAGAGGCAGTTAATCACTAGGGAGGAGATAACCTATCCTTCCCCTGAGAAGCAGCAGGTGGCCTCAAACCACATGCCTTCAGGATTGCAGTGCAGCTTCTTGCCACTAGGCCACCGGAGTTCATCATTGTACAATATTCTTAATAAATCATTTAGCTGTAAGTAGGTTGGATAATTTCTGTACAGTGGTTTTTGAACTAAGAAGAAAAATTAAGGGTGTTATGGAAGGGATTATGGTGTTATAACTGGAAAAAGTAATGGAGAGAAAACATACATCTGATCCTCACTTGATAAGAATCATATTTGGGATAATTTAACTTTATTTTTCTTGAAATCAGACATAATATGATGCTATTACTATCCAAATTAAATAATACCCTTAGCTATCTTTTTATTTAATGACTATATTATTAATGCAAAAGGATAATATAAGCAGGAGAAGGGTGGACAATCTCTTTCCAATCAACTAATTCCCTCTGAAAATCCACCAGAGGGGCAGCTATGGGTCGGTTCTGACTCTACGGTACCTAACAAGAGCAAAGGATAATATACAGCATATGTTTTCATTATTCTATGAGGGAAAGATAAGGTAGTCAGCTTCCATTATGATTTATAGCTACAAAAATTCCATAACTTACAACACGATTTGTAACTAACCTGACAGTCAAGAGTTTATTATTACATATATACACTTTGTCAATTGGTTGCTAGTGTTTTAAGTATATTTGTTTTATTTTGAGAACTGTTTGCCTTTTCATTCTATTTGTTTTAATTTGATAACTGTAAGACAAACTCACCATATTTTACATTTGCATTTTTATAACTATTTGGTCTCCCAAAAAGGTCATTATAAAGAGAGGATTGAAAGAAAAGATCAATATTGATGTCAAAAGAGACTCTTAAAATTGCACCAGAGTGGTGAGAAACCCAAACAAAGGTAAGAAATGCAAAGTAAGAGAGGAGAAGGCTTCAGAGGGAAGCTTGCGGAGGTAAATCTTATCATGGAATGTGTAAAGAGCTAAATTTGGAGGGTAAAAAAGGAAGAACACATTTCTCAAACTGAAAGAATTGAAATAAAATTTGACCTTAAGTTGCAATACTGAGAGACACTATGGGAAAAATATTGAACAATCTAAAAACTATTAAAAGAAGATGGAGGGAACACTTGGAGTCACTGCACAAAAAAAAATAATTGATCAATATTAAATTTTTTCAGGAAATAGCATATGATAAAGAGTAAATGATGATGGAAGATATTAAACCAGCACTGAAGACATTTGGGGAAAAATAAAGGCACCAAGAATGTATGGACGCCAACTGATAAGTTCCAAATAATAGATGCAGCCCTGAACATACTCAAAGTAGGTATTCATTATTCCTGGTACATTAAATTCTTCTAAATCTAACATGAACTTCTGGAAATTCTCTGTCAATGTGCTACTTGTGTTTTATTGACTATACTAAGGCATTTGACAGTGTGGATCATAAGAATCTATGGTTAACCTTGAGAAGAGTAGAAATTGTAGGAAACTTAATTGTACTTAAAGAACATCTATACCTAGATCAAAAAGCTATTGTCTGAAAAGAGAAAAGAACACTGCATGGCCTAAAATCAAGAAAGATGTGAGCCAGACAATATCCTTTTTCCATACATATTTAATTAGTATTGTGAACAAAATATCCGAAAAGCTGGACTTTATGAAGAATAGGTAGCATCAAGATTGGAGGAAGGTTCATAAAAAGCTGCATTATGCAAATGACATAAACTTGTTTGTGAAAAGTGAGGAGAATCTGAAATACTTGTTGCAGAGGGTCAAGAGCCACAGCTTTCAACATGGATTACATCTCAATGCTAAGAAAACAAAAAATACTTACCACTGGACTAATAGGTAACATTATGATGTTGTTGTTATGTGCTGTCCAGTCGCTTGCCATTTATAGTGACCCTATGCACAACAGCCCTAAACCCTGCTCTGTCCTGTGCTAATCTCACTGTCCCTGATACACCCACTCCCATTACCCCAGTCAGTGAACCAATCTATCTCATTGAGGGTCTTCCTCTCCTGCACCGTCCATCCACCCTCCCAAGCATAACGTCCCTCTCCAAGGACTGGTCCCTCCTTGCAACATGTCCAAAGTGTATCAGACGAAGCTTCAGAATCCTTGCCTCCAAGGAGCAGTCCGGCTTTACCCTCTCCAAACCTGTTTATTTTCTTAACAGTCCATTGTACCCTTACATCAGTTCTCCTTCTAACCTCCCTAGTCATTGTCCAGCTCTCTGATGCATAGCAAGTGATTGCAAAGACCATGGCCTGTATCAGGCACACTTTAGTTTCTTTCAATATTTCACATTTTTTTATAATTTAAAATATTACTTGTCTTCTATCATTTTCCCCCATCTTCATCTGTTCCTGCTTCTACTCACTTTTATTCTCCTTCCAAAACAATATTTCTATCTTTTGTATCCATTTCTCCATAAAAATGTAAAGGTGGTTTAATTATTTTGGTTGTCTTCTTGCGAATGCCATCCTCTATCTTGGTGTTCCTTGTTGTGTTGTTTTTATATGCTGTCTAGTCTTCCCTGACTAACAGCTGATCCCGCAGTGGGTTTTCAGAGGCTATAAATCTCACAGAAGGACATTACTTATCATTCTCTCTCACAAGAGCAAATTTATTTGAACCTCTGGATTTGAGAAGTCAGTTCAACTATCTCTTTTTCCCTAAAGCAGTTTAATTTAACCTTCATTTCTGAAATAACATTGTCCTATTTTGTTCAGTTCTATTTCTGAGACCAGTCAACATTCATTTGACATCAACCTGCAATTTTTATCCAAGGTGTTTGTTCTTATCAACATTTGATTAGTAGTGAATTTTAATTTATATGAATATTATAATTTTTTCTTTGCCTTGTGTTTATTATGTGGGAGAGGATTTCAGCTCCAGAATGTTTGATCCAATTTCTGATACATTTTCATAACTGCTTTTTATAGGAGCCACATATTCTTTTTTTAATTTTGAGAACGTCTGTATTTTCTTGATGTTTCTAAGAATTCAAGTGTTAAAGTTTGGTTGGAATGGCATACTATTATCTTAGTTGACAGTCTGCTTCTGACATTTTGTTGTTTTTGTGTGTTTTGAATTAGTTTTGAGTTGTAGACAGCCTCCATGCTTTAAAACAGAACTAAAATGGTGCAACCATTATCGAAGGCAGTGTGATGCTTTCTCAAAAAGTTGCAAATAGAAATACCATTTGACCCAGCAATTCCACTACTGGAAATAGACTCTAAAGAAACCAGAACTGCCATCCACGCAGATATATGCACACCCACGTTCATTGCGACTTTTTTCACAATAGCAAAGAGTTGGAAACAACTCAAGTGTCCAACAATAAACGAATTGATAGAGAAACTGTGGTATATTCACACAATGGAATACTAAACTGCATTGAAAAACAAGGAAATAATGAAATATTTCATAAAATGTGTGACCCTGGAGAACGTTATGTTAAGTGAAATATCTCAGTAACAGGGGGACAAATACTGCATAATGCCACTGTTATTAAACAGGACTGACATCAGGGTTGGGAGGAATCTAAGAAAAGAGGGGATAAATAATGTGTACTGCATTGATATAGTTGAGGGAGAGAACTGTTTAAAAGGAATATATAACTAGGTATCTTTATAATGAGAAGAGTTCCAAATGAGAGCTTCTTTTTTTTTTTTGAATGAGAGCTTCTTGAGGGAGTGGATTGTGGTGGGGGCATTGTATAACACTGAAAGTTGTTTTTTTGGTTTTTTGTTTTACTTTTCAGAGAAAAACCAACTGAGGGGAGGGGTGGGCAGAGAGGGAAATGTGCAACAATGAATGAATGGAACTCAAAAATCTCTGTAAACTTTTACTAAAATTTCAAAAATAAAAAAAGTTATTTGTTTAGGTCAGAAATTAAAGTATATACTTTTTTACAACAACAAAAGACAAACAAACAAACAAAAAACAACACACCACTAAAACAGAACTGAAAGGTAGTATATACTAGGCTATCTTTATGGAAACAGATTATTAGGTATTTTTTTCTGTATTATTGCTTTGGAGATCATACCATCCTTTATTCACTTAGCAATTGAGCCGGTTAGTAGCTTAACCATAACATAAACAAGACTCCTTACTGTTTTTGAAGAAACGTCCAATTTATTTTGTAGAATGTCTTACTGGATTGGGGAAGTTTGGAGTCACTTCTGTCAAAATAGTCTGTTTCTATAGGACTGGAATTTTGCTATATGCTTTCTTTTTTGCTTTTCACCACTTAACCTGTAGAAACTGTATTTTTCTTTCCACCTTACCTTCCTCAGAAGGAGATGAGTGATTCCTAAGCTGGCCAACTGTGGTCTCATTCTCTTTCAAGTTTTTATTTCTCTTTAATTCTACCATCTTAAACTTACACTTACTTATCTCTAATTGGTTGTGCAATTTACCTTTATTCTTAAGTATATTGTTTTACTTATGTTTTTGTTGTTGTTGAGTGTCGTCTAGTCATAGGCAACTCATAATGGCTCTATGAACAAAAGACCTGAACACTTGTATAGCTTTCATTGTTTCTCCATATTCATAGAGTTACTGGAGGTAAGCTATTTCAGAAGTGGATGCCACTCCTGTTTCCAATCTTCTTTTAATTGGGAAGCTCCACCAAACACTGTCCACCATGGGTGACCATTACCACATTTGATGTATCAGTGTCACAGTGTTTAGCATCACAGCAACCATGAGGTACATCTGTACAGCAAATGGACAGAGCAGTGCTATACTGCTTAGAAGAATGTTTGACCAGGCTCAAGGGCCCAAATAAATTCTCATAGAAACCAGACTTGCATCCTGGGCTCTCACTGGCCAGAAAACTAGATATCTGCCAACCAATCGCTCCATAGCCAGTTCCCAGCCTGCACAGAGAGACAAATCTATGGAGTTACCCTTCTGAGGACTCATTTTATTCCTATATAATAAAAAATCAAAAGTCCTATAGACTGGTCAATGAGATTTATAACTTTTGATTCTTTCACCTTCATACCAATTAATAAATACCTATACTTCAGATATGAGAACCCTGGTGCCCTTGTGGTAAGGAGTTGTGCTGCTAACCCAAAATCACGTGGTGTCACTTTTCCTTAAATGAATGTCTTTGATAATATTCTTAATTCAGAATCAAGGGTGACGGTCTCCCAAATAATATGTTGTTGCTATGTGCCGTCAAATTGCCTGTGACTCATAGTGAGCTCGTATAAAACAGCTCTAAACCCTGCTTTAACCTGAACCAACCATATTGTCTCTGACACACTTAACCCCATTATCCTCTCTTGTACTGTCCTTCCCCTCTTCCAAGCATGATGTCCTTCTCCAAGGTGTGGTACCTCGTTGCAACATGCCCAATGTATGTCAGACAGAGCTTCAGAACCCTTGCCTCCAAGGAACAGCCTGGCATCTGTAATGGAATTGCATTGAATATATAGATTGCTTTTGGTAGAATTGTCTTTTTCACAATACCGAGTCTTCCTGTCTATGCACAGATCATATTTTTCCATTTTAGATCTATTATTGTGTCATGCCAAAATGTTCTGTAGTTTTTTTGTGTAAGTCTTTTGTATCTCTAGTTAGGTTCATTGTCAAGTATCTCAATTTGTGGTTGGCTATTGTAAATGGTTTCTTGGTTTCCTTTCTCTGAGTTCTCTTTGCTACTGTAGAGAAAACTCTCTGATTTTTGGATATTGATCTTATATTCTGTCACTCTATTAAACTGGTCTGCTAGCTCTACCAGTTTTCTTTTTGTTGTCGTTGTTGTTATTGAATCTTTGGGGTTTTCTATGAACACTATCATACATCTGCATATAGCCATATTTTAACCATCTCTTTGCCAATCTGTATGACTTTTATTTCCTTCTCTTGTCATGTTGCCCTAGCAAGAACTTCCAGTACAATATTGCATAGTAGTGGTGACAGTGGACATCCTTATTTGATCCCTGTTCACAAGGAAAATGTTTTCAGTCTTTCTCCATTGAGAACTTTGGTCACTCATGGTTTTGCAGACATACTTTTCACCAGGTTGAGAAAATTCCATTTTATCCCAATTTTGTTGAGTGTCTTTATCTGGAAGAGATATTTAATTTTGTCAAACACCTCTTCTGTATCAATTGCTAAGATCATAAGCTTCTTATTATTTATTTTACCATTATGGTGAATTACATTGATTGTTTTCTTATGTTGAACCATCCTTGCATACCTGGTATGAATCCCACTTGGTCATGGTGAATTATTTTTTTTTTATGTGCTTTTGTATTCTATTAGCTAGGATTTTGTTAAGGATTTTTGCATCTATATTCATGAGCGATACTGATCTGTAGTTTCTTTCTTGGTAGTATCTCTGCCTGATTTTGGTATTAGAGTTATGCTTGAATCATAGAATGACTCTATGAGTGTTCCTTCTTTTTCAAATTTTTTAAATTGTTTATGTATAATTGGTGATAGATCCTCTCTGAATATTTAATAGAATTCAGCTGTAAAGCCCTCTGGTCCAGGATATTTTCTCATGGAGAAGACATTTTATTACCTTTTCAATTTCTTCTTTTGTGATGGGTTTGTTCAAGTGTTCTGTATTTCTCCTTGTCAGTCTGGGTAGTGCATGAGTTTCAAGTAATGTGTCCATTTCCTCTAGGTTTTCAAATTTATCAGAGTATAGCTTTTTACAATGTTCTGATGTTATAGATTTGATTTCCTCTGGTTCCATTGTGATGTCACCTCTATCATTTCTTAATTGAGTTCTCTCTCTCCTTTCCTCTCCTCTCCTCCCCTCCCCTCCCCTCCCCTCCCTCTCTTCTTCTTCTTCTCCTCCTCCTTCTTCTTCTTCTTCTCCTCCTCCTTCTTCTTCTTCTTCTCCTCCTTCCTCTCTCTTCTCTCTCTCTCTCTCTCTCTCTCTGTTAGTTTGCCAGGGGTTTGTCAATTTTATTGACACTTTCAAAAAAACAGTTCCTAGTCTTATTGATGGTTTCAATTGTTTTTCTGTTTTCTATCTCATTGATTTCAGCTATTGTCCTGATAATTTCTTTTCTTCTAGATGCTGTAGGATTCGATTGCAATTCTTTTCCTAGATAATCAAAGTGTTAAGATCATTCAATTTTCTTCTATCTTCCTTATTTGTATGTCCTTATTGCTATGAACTGCCCTTTAGGACTGCCTTAGCTGTATCCCAGAGGTTTTAGTATGCTGTATTTTCATTTGTTTCAGGGAACTTTTTAATATCATTCTTTATTTTTTTTATAACCCAATCATGTTCTAGCAAAAAGTTATGCAGTTTCCATATGGATGATTTTGTAAGCTTTAAGCTCCTGTGTTTAATTTCTACTTTTATGGAATTGTGATCAGAGAAGATATTTTGTATTATTTCAATGTGTTTGTTTTAATTTGTTAAAGTTTGCTTTGTGTCTTAATATGTGATTGATTCTGGAGAACATACCATATGCACTTGAGAAGAAAATTAATTGAGATTTATTTGGGTGCAGTTCCCCGAATACATCCACTAGATTCAGTTGGCTAACAGTGTAGTTCAGTTCTGCATCTTTGTTGAGTTTCCTTTGGGTTGAACTATCCTTTGGTGATAGTGGTAGTTGAACTCTCCTACCACTATTGTGTTGTTGGCTACTTCTTTAATTCTACTAACCATTATTTTACATATTCTGCAGGTCTATCATTTGATGCATAAATGTTGACTAAGGTTATGTCTTCTTGATCCCAATGTAATGCCCTTCCTTATCTTTTATGGTGGTTTTCATTCTGAAATCTGTTTTATCCAAGGTTAATATTGTAACTCCTGCTTTTTTGAGGTTACCATCTTCTTCTTATATTTTTTCCCAGCCTTTGTTTTTGAGTTTTTCTTATTTTTTTTTTTAGATATGTCTCCTATAGGCAGTACATTGATGGGCTCTGGGTTTTTTTTAATCCATTCTGCTACTCTTTTTCTCTTAACCAGTACATTTAGCCCACTCACATTAAATGTGATTAATGTCAGGTCAGTTTTCCTTTTTTCATTTTGCCGTGTTTCTTTTTTCTGTTGTTTCTGGTTATGATGGTCTGTGAACTTCCCTTTGGAATCTCTGTGTGTAAGATTTCACTTAAAATTTCTATAGTTTTGGTCTTGTTTACAACAAATTCCTTAAGTTCCATCTGTTGGGTACAGGATCCTTGGCTCACAATTGTTTTCTTTCAACTTCCTGTACATGCTATCCCATTGTCTTCTAGCTCACATGTTTTCTGCTGAGAAATCAGAATGTAATCTAATTGTTTCTGGTTGGTAGGTGACTCTGTTTTTCTCATGCTGCTTTTAGAAGTCTATCCTTATCTTATAATTTGGAGAATTTGGCTATGATATGTCTTGATGTTTTTCTTTTAGGGTCTAATTTATTTGGCATTTACTGTGCTGCTTGAATAGTGATTTCTCCAGTCTTTAAAATATATGAACATTTTTCTTCTAGTATTTCTTCCACTATTTTCTCAGTGATTTCCTTGTCACTCCCCTATTCTGGAATTCTAATCATACATATATTTTTCCACTTGGTGCCATCCCACATGATTATAATGTTTTCTTCATTTTCTTTATGTCTAGTCTGATTTTTCTTCAAGTATATTTTCAGTGAGGCTCTTGTCTTCCAAACCACTGACCCTTTGTTCCATCAATTCTGCTCTTGTGTGTGTGTGTGTGTGTGTGTGTGCTGTCAGTGTGTTGGACCCTTCTGTTATGCCAGTCTTAATATACTGGATTGCATTTTCATGCTTTTCTGTTATTTCTAGTACTGTGTTGGCTGTACCCTCTTTGTCTTGTGATTTTTTACATTCTTATAACTCTTTTTCTATTCTACCAATTCTTTCTTCCATCTTTTACATTTTTTTCACAGCCGTTCAAGTTACTCTTCATCAATATATTTCTTCTGGACTGTTGTTTCTGGAGTACTTACTTTCTTAATTGCTCCTTCCATCATCTGCATCTTCTTCTGTAGCTGAATTGGAAAACCAGGAAGCCTTGGTTTTTCCTTTGAGAAATAGCTCTGCTGTCTCAAATTCCAGCAGACCCACTCACTCTCAGGCACATCACTAGAATCTGTTTTCTTGATGTTGAGATTCAATACATATTGAAGCCTGCAGTCCTTGATCTTCTGCAGCAAGTGTTTCAGGTCCTCCTCAGTTTCAGCAAGTAAGGGTGTATCATCTGCGTAACACAGGTTGTTGATGAGTCTTCCTCCAATCCTGATGCCACATTTCTCCCCATAAAACCTAGCTTCCTGAATGATCTGTTTTGTATATATTTTGAAAAGGTAAGAAGATAGGACATATCCTTGGCATAAATCCTTCCTGATAGTGAACTGTGCAGTGTTTCCTTGCTCTGTTCTGACAATTGCCTCCTCATCCAAGTATAGGTTTCACATAAGCACAATAAAGTGTTCTAAAATTCCCATTCTTCTCAGAGTTAAAAGCAGTTTGTTTTGATCCACATGGTCAAACACTTTTGCATAGTCAATTAAACACAACCAGATATTAGCAGGCCTTCAAAAACCCTATGTATAACATAGCACACTTAAAGTAGACTAGTAGACATGGCAAATGAGGCTGAGCCCTCAAATATGGAAACACAAGGGAGGAGGAACAGTTGGAAGAAGACACTAGTGATTGGAATGTGAAATGTGAGAAGCATGGATGTAGGAATATTAAACATTGTGGAGAAAAAAAAAGGAACACATAAATATTGACATACTAGGCATTGGTGAAATGAGATGGATTGGCATGGGACATTTTGAATCACACTTATCTACTATGATCTACTATGCCAGAGATGAAAAGATGAAGAAAAATGAGGTTGCTTTTATAATTAAGAATGTCCTCTCTAGCTCTATCCTGAAATACAGTCAGTTTTGTGAGTTACAGGATGATATCATACGCATACAAGGAAATACATGTACCAACAATAAGAGCCAAAGAGGAAGAAATAGAAGACTTAAACCCAAATAATATAACTTAAATGAATTTTCCATGTTCAGATTTAATATTATACATTTTATGTAAGGAACACTGGAAGCTTGTTATATAAAATACCTAACACTGCTGAAAGAAAGATCACTGTTTGAATGCATTAGCCACTCAATTGGAGAAAGTTGATCAATCTCCTGTTATGATTTACAGCCTTAGAGACTCTATAGAGGGTAGTTATGAGTCAGAATCAACTTTACAATAGTGAGTTATATATTTTACTATACTAAATTATATGCAGGCAACTCTGGTGGACTAGAGGTAAGAATTTGGTACAGTTTTAAAGGCACATGATTCAAATCCACCAGCTGTTATGTGGGAGAAGGATGAACAATCTCCTTCTGAGCTTTTATTGCCTCTGAAAACCCATTGAACAGTCAGCTATCAGTCAGTCTCACTAGATGGCACAGAGCAACAACAGCAATAAATTATATGTACATAATTTATTACCCTTAGCACAAATACATTTGGCTGTCACAGAAGAAATCTTAACATTCTTACAGCCCCCAAATTATTCTCTCTCTTTTTTTAAATAATGAGAATTGTTACTATGTTTAAATTCATAGGACTGAAATATGCTGTAGTTAATCCCTTGGTGATTTCTTGCTGTTTAAACTTTTCTACTTGTCTGTCTGTATTAGACAAAGTAAGTAACTCCCTGCATTACCACTTGATTGTACACCATTGTGCATTGCTGTGAAATTTCTTGCTAATGTGAGTGAAGTTAAATAAGCTCTAATGGAAGCAACTGCATAAAAATTTTTATGGTTAATCACTTTCTCTCTGTCTTCATTTTACTAATTCACTTAGCAACACTATTCTCTTTTCTTAAATTTTGTGCTTTAGAACATGAATTTCCTTAGGCAAATACAGGGATAACGAATGAAGTAAAATGTGCTGGATAAGTGGAAACAACTTATCACTTTTTTACCTAAAGTAATGGTAAATCACATTGCCAATGTAAAATTACAGTGCTAAGCAAACTGATGACAAACTATTTCTTCTCATAGTCTTGGCAATTTGTACCATATACTTTAGACCATTTTTTTGGCTCTCATTTGTATCATTTTTTGGTAATTATTTTACAGTATATGTAGAGAGAAGGTGTCATTGTGATAGATACTAGAGATGCGAGGCCTCATTCTATTTTAACTGTGTGGTTATTCTTGTATACCACAGAGCTGGAACCAACCCATAACAGACCTTCTGGTCGGTTTTCATGGGCATTTAATCACTCAGGACGAGATTGCCCATCCTTCACTCATGGAGCAGTTGGTGGCCTTGAACTGCGTGCCTTTCAGATTATAGTGCCGCTTTTGCCACTAGGCCACCAGAGCTCTTTCTATTTACTTGAATAATTTTATCTCATATCTGAATATCCCAAATGTTGGATTTTGAAGATAGTATGATATCTTTTCACATTGTTGTGGACTGGTTATATCGCTCAAAGATAGCTGAAGTTTTTACCCCTGGTATCATGAATATACTTCTTTTTTTAAGAGTCTTAAAATATTAACAGGTGTTTCCTCAAAAAGCTGAACATAGAAATTCCATATGACCCAGCTATTCCACTGCTTGGAATATACCCAGAGAAAATGAGAACTGAAACACAAATGGAGATTTGTACACCAATATTCATAGCACTATTTATTCACCATCGCAAGAACATTGAAACAACCCAAATGTCCAACCACAATTAACTGGGCTGAAAAATTATGGTACATCGACATGGACAGAATTCTACATAGTACACAGGAACAATAATTTTGCAAATCACTGCCTGACTTGGGAGGTACTGAAGAGCTTTAGGCTATATGTATTAATTTCAGTCCATAAGGAGAAATGCTGTATAAGAAGACCATTATTGTAGAAATAGATAACTGAGAAAATGTGTATGAAGATCCAAGGGGGGGCAGGGTGGGAGCAGAGAGGTGAGAATTGGGGGGAGGTAATCATAGGGTCACACAATTTGATCGGTGGAGGGAGAGGTGGGCAAAGGAAATGGGAAAGAGCAGGAGAGAAAAGCAACACATACAAACTTGGTACATAAATCAGTACAAAATAAAAATTTTATTTATAAAAAAATACTAATATACTAATATTTTTAATCAACATGTGTCCTAAAGATCATCTTTTCCATTAAATAAAAATAAGATATGTTACAGTCTTAACTTCATCTAACTGTGAAACTTATTTGAAAAGAGGATATGTGAGGATGTTATCAATTAAAATGAGGAGTTGTAGTTATGTGCCATTGAAGCAGAAATGATGTCTTTGTGATGCTGAAGAAAAGTACTGATCATACCAAGAGAACAAACAGGTCTGTATTGCAGAGTGTGAAACCAAGTTACTCCTTGAAGGTAAGGATTTTGAAACTCCATCTCAAATACTTTAGGCTTGTTGTCAGGAGGGACCAGTGTTTGAAGAAAGACATCGTCATGCGTGGAAGAGTGAAGGGACATCACAGGATAGGAAGGCCTTGGATGAGATGGACTGACAAAACCGGGATAAGAGGGGTAAGTGTTCCAGAGCCAGGGACCCTTCTCAGCATACAGCTCGATTCAGAGGTATTGAACATGAGTCACAAGTGACTCAACAGCACATAACAAGGACGACAACAACTCTTGACCAGCTCAAGAAATCCTTTTACAGTGTAATTATCAGCAAGCATGCTGCTGTCATATTGTTGTGTATTATGATTGTTTTTAGGTGCTGATTATTTATTTGTTTGATGTATTTTGAATGGTCAAATTGTTTATGAATTTTCTAGTTTTCTCCCCATGATTTCCTTGGTAGTGTCATGGCTTCCTTGATCTTTTAATTTTCTGAAAATTTTTAGTAGAATTAATTTTTTTTATTTCCTGCTCAGATCTTATTTATCCTTACTTTTCAAATAAAATAACTGAAAATAAAGATATAATTGAATAAAATAAATTAAGGGGGAAAATTCCAACATGTTCAATGCCAACTAATTTTGATGTAACTTAACTTTATTCATGCTTGGGGATTGGACTAGTTCATTCAGGAAAAACACAGTATGAAGTACACTATTCAAACTATGTAAATCATTACTTCCAAACATATTGGTGTACCAATATAGTTTTTTAAAA
>NW_006399838.1:12643092-12644079 GCF_000299155.1 Elephantulus edwardii | reverse complement strand
TGGCTGAAAGCAGAGAATACCAGAAAATACTAGAAAAATGTTTATTTGTGTGTTATTTAGTAGACTAAATAACAACTCTGGATCATAAGATATGGCTAAAAAAATTTTAAAGATTAAAAAAAGAAAATAAGTTATTGCTGACATTGAGAAAAATGGGAATTCCAGAGGACTAACTATGTTCGTGTACAATGTAAACACACATCAAGAAGGTGTTATCTGAACACAGCGAAGAGACATTCGGTGGTTTAAAATCAGGAAAGGTGTATATCAGGGTTGTATTGTTTTCTATACCTATTAAATCTTTATGTTGAGAAAATCTAGACGCTGGGCTATAAACTGAAGCAAGTGTTATCAGGATCAGAGAAAAAATTATCAATAATCTACATTATGAAGTTAATATAACCTTGCTTGCTGAAAGTGAAGAGAACGTGAAACACCAGTTGCAGAAAGCCATATACTACAGTCTTTAATGTGGATTACATCTCGATATCAAGAAAACATAATCCTCAACAATAGACAACATCATAATAGATGAAGAAAAAAGTGAAGTTGTTGACAATTGCATTTTACTTGGAGCCACAGTCATGTTCATGGTAACAGTAGTCAAGCAATCAAGACATGTTGCATCAGAAAAATTTGTTTTCAAAGACTTATTCAAAATTCTAAATAGCCATGATGGCAGTTTAAAGTCTAAGGTGTACCTGATCCAAAGCATTCTGTTATCGTGTGTCACCTTGTTGGCAGGTTTTCAGAAACAGTAAATGACATGAGAGGAGAATGCTCATCTTTCTCCCACGAAGCACCTGTGTACACCTTTGGCATTGGCAGTGTGATTTTTTACCACCACACCACCAGAGATTCCTGATACAAACATTAGTCTTTTCAATTACTACCTAAGCATCTGAAGGTTGAACAATGAACAAGAATGACAGAAGAATTAATGCCTTTGTATTGTGTGGAGAAGTGTACTGAATATCCCATGGACTG
>NW_006399838.1:12633310-12642256 GCF_000299155.1 Elephantulus edwardii | reverse complement strand
TAGGTGTGTTGGAGACAATAAGATTGGCCAGGGATAGAGCAAGATTTAGGGATGTTGTCCATAGGGTCACTAACAGCACATAACAACAACAACAACAACAGTAACTAAAACAACAATAAGGAAACAAACATGCAATTAAAGAGGAATAAAAAGAGAACGTCTGTTGAACATTTTAGCTCACATGTTCCAGAATGTTGAGGAATTTGAGGGGAAAATTTTAATAACAGAAAGGATTAATACAATCCATATTGACTTAACCGGTGACCCAAATCAGTTGTGAACTGTGGAATGAATATATATTCAAGCTATTTGTTATGAGGAATTCCCTCTCTTGTTTTGTAAACCCTATTCCCTTTATCTCTCTCTCCAAGCTTCCTACTTTCTCCCAGATCATTTCCAGCATTTTAGCATCGTCTTTTTTTTTCTTCCTCAAAAATTTGTTGAAATAGCTAATAGAAGTTTTATCATTCTCAAATTGTTCATCTTTCCTCACATCACCAAAACCCCCCAATTTATGAAAAAACTGTCCTCCTCTTCACTACAAACTGGCTATTTCAAGAAAATGGTATAAGACTTTGAATTATACCAAATTTTTGACACAAAACAATCACAGAAATTAAATATTTTCATCAGTTTCTTGACTTTAAAATTAGTTTTTTCAAGTCTACTTTGACACCATGAGCTCCTCAAGTCATTTATCCACAAAGTCAGATGGTGTTGCACATTAGATTCAAGAGAGCCTGTAATAAAGAATTAAAAAGAAAACCCTTTTCTTCTACTTTTTTTTTTCTAGCCACTAGCTGTGATGATTCCTCTAGTGTCTCTGGGTTTTAAACGATCCATAACTTTCTCATTCTAACTTGTTTCTTTCATCAGATATTTCTTTGTTTTATTCTTGTCAATTGGAAATAACTGTAATAAGCTGGATTCATTGTTGTTTTTGATGCTGTGTGCCATCGAGTCAGAACTGACCCATAGCTGTCTCTCCAGAGGGTTTTAAAAGGCAGTTAACTGCTCAGGAGGAGATGGACCATCTTTCTCCTACAGCGCAGCTGGTGGATTCAAACCTTGTGCCCTTTGAGATTGCAGAACATTTCATCAGCACTAGACCACCAGAGCTGTCTTCAACTCTCTCTTAACTAAGTTATATAAATGTGACACTTATTTAATTTTATACTTACTAATGAAACTTTATTAATATGTAATTCTTTTGGCTTAGTGGGAAGGAATTGTGCTGCAAACCCAAAGGCTTGCAGTTCAAATCCACCATGTGCTCTGCAGAAAAAGAGGAACAATTTCCTCTTGTGAGACTTACAGCCTCTGAAAATCCAGTGGAGGGTGAACTATGAGTCAGTTCCAACTGAATGGCTCAAATAGAAAAAAAAAATATGGCTGCTGTCCAGTCAATAATATTTGTTTTCATGATGGCCTGAATATGAAAAATAAGGCTAAGCAGAGTAATTGGTAATAAAAACAGGATTTTCCATCTTGTTTTAAGAATCTCTACCCAAATATTCATCAACAATCTGGGTCATGCAGATGACACAACCCTGCTTGCTGAAACTGAGAAGGACCTGAAGCACTTGCTGCTGAAGGTCAAGGACTGTAGCTTCCAATATGGATTGAGGCTCAATGTCAAGAAGATAAAGATTCCCACCACTGGGCCAATTGGCAGCATTAGGATGGATGGTGAGGAGATTGAGATTGTTCACAGGTTTGCTTGGCTCCACAGTTAACACTCTTGGCACCAGTAGCCAGGAAACCAAAAAACATATTGTGATGGGAAAGTCTGCTGTTAGGGACCTCTCTAAAGTACTGAAGAGCAATGGTGCCTCTCTGGAGACTAAGCTGCATCTGATACAGGCCATGGTCTTTGCAATCACTTGTTATGCACCAGAGAGTTGGACAGTGACTAAGAAGGATAGAAAGAGAATTGACACCTTTGAGCTGTGGTGCTGGAGAAGAGTATTGAGGGTACCATGGGCTGCTAGGAAAACAAACAGATTCATCCCGGAAAGGGTTAAACCAGGCAGCTCCCTGGAGGCAAGGATTCTGAGGCTCCTTCGAACATACTTTGGACATGTTGTAAGGAGGGACCAGTCCTTGAAGAAGGACATCATGCTTGGGACGGTGGAGGGACGGCGCAGGAGGCGAAGACCCTCTATGAGGTGGATTGATTCAGTGACTGGGGTAATCGGGATGTGTGTGTTAAATGCAGTGCGATTGCCACAGGATAGAGTAGAGTTTAGGACTGTTGTACAGAGGGTCGCTATGAGTCGCAAGCAACTCGATGGCACTTAACAACAACGACATCCAAATATTTTGAAGAATTTTTACTTTATCAGTGACATCAGATAGAGCTTATGGAGAAAGATGAACTTTATCATGATCACAGTTCTTAAATATAACTCAATAAGTTCTTAACATTAGTCATCATAGTAACTTTCCCACTTATAAATATGAGTTTCACTCATAAGCAAAATATAATCACCTGCATTTAAATATAAGGATGCTTAGAAATTGACTCATCAATTAGAAAAGAATATATGTTTGTATTAGTATGAAAGGGGGCTCCCTCTGCTTTTAATCAACCACAGGATTAAATGAAAGGGGAAAAAAAGGTTCAGGAAATCTATCTCGTGCTTCTCAGCTAATTCCTGGGCACCCAGGTACTTTACAGGCTTAAAGTGTTGCTCCGTCAAGTCAAGTCATTTCCAGCATAAACTGGAATTATGCTGAAAAGATCCTGATAATTCTCCACAGAAACAAAATCAATAAATTCTAAATCTAATGCATTTGTTCAAGCTCTTCTACATTTGCAAAGAGAGTTTTACCAATCAGCTTTTTAGTAAAGATGCATACTGTAGTTCACAGGTGAATAGCTTTAGTATAATTATCAGATAAGGTAAAAGTGAGAAAATATGTACTATTTATTAATCAATCCTTCAAAAGATGACCCTTAAGTGAAAAATGAAGACCTAAGATTCATGCAAGGCTCCAGTCACCTATGTTCAGTACAGTGTTGTCAATATTAATTAAAATATTTTCTAACTTGACATTTCTGTGCAGTAAATATGCCTACAGAATATAATTAAGGACACATTGTAGCAGATACATAAAAAATATAGAATGTTCCTCCAGCAAAGAGCCTGGCTATATTATCAGTCTCTCTCTATGTACCCTAGTGTACTCTCAAACAATGTAAATGTTATTTTCTCTCCCCCTCCCCTGTCTTCTGTCCTGTCTCCTCTCCCTTCTCCCCGTTCCCTCCCTCCCTTCCTCCTCCTCTTCCCCCTTTCTCTCTCTGTCTCCCCCCTACTCTCTCCCCTCTCCCTTCTCCTCTTTCTTTAACCCCCTCCCCATACCGGTCTGTTTGAAGTTTTCTGGTGGTCAAGAGGTAAGACATTTCACTGCCAACACTCTTAGAATGTTATCATGATCTTGTCCTCTTATAATGTTGATTTCATATACAATATTGCCATTCTATAGACCAAGAAGGATAATTCACTTTATGATACTAGTGGAGTTGTCAGTCCATAAATAGGTCTACTACAAACCAAAATCTCTGCCTCTTCAATGGTTCAAATCCATCAGTATCTCTTTAGAGAAAATGTGCAGTTTCCTCTTCAATTAATTACTACCTCTGAAACTCAATGGAGGGTCAGTTAAAATTATCACTTCTGACTCTAAAACACTGAGTTAGTGTTGAGATGACTCTGTCAGTCACTGTCAATAAGCACACACGCACGCGCGCGCACACACACACACACACAATTTCTTTCACTGTAGTAAAAGCAAACCATAAATGTTTAGGAAAATATCAAATTTTTCAGGCATTTGGAACCTCAACTATTTTCTTTTTCCATTCTGTTAAAATTGTATAAATAAGGAAGAAAAATTACATCCGAAAGAAAGAGCTTTCAAAAAGGGAGAAGAAAAGCAATTTTGTTTCCATAGCAAGATGGTTTCTCGATTTCCGTTGCATATACCAATATACCAATCTGGTATCTTAAGTTTTCCTTCTCTTTAAGGCTCAAAAAGAGCTGCTCACAACAAAAGTTTCAAAGATTGCAGGACTCACCATTCAGAAAAGGGTCAGCAGCTCTGCAGATATTAGAAGAAAACACTCGAGAAGTACAAATGCAATGATAGAGCACACACTGAACTTAGGGTGCTCAAAGCTTTCACATTTTGAAAAGCATGTAAGTATACATACAGAGGACTTTGATAAACAGTGTCCTCATGAGGATGGGGGGGCAGTCATTGCTGGACTGATTATATGCATTTTCTAAGGTGTTGAAATACATTTCTTTTTGGCTCTTCCCCTCTTTTTTGTTACCTATTTCAAGTGGCATCCACTTCTGTAAATAGCTTGCCTCCAGAAACCCTATGAGCCTGGTGAAAGTATGAAAGTCATGCAAGTGTTGAGGACTTTTGCTACGAGTCGCCTACAACTTGAAGGCATTTAACAACAACAGCATTTCAACAGTAAGTTTTTCCACCTGTTAACCTAGTCTTTTTGTTGATAAAATGGTTCCAAACAGTAACTGTTGAAACTACCATCCATTTTACTTAGTTACAACTGCTCTTCCAAGACTCATCAGGGAGCCCTGGAGAGATCTTCCCAGGTTCAATAGAGGTGTCCTGCTATGCTGGGGGTAACAGAGACCCCAAGCCTTTTGTTGCTTTTCTGTACTCATCACTGTGTCTTAAATAGAATTACTTTTCATTTCTTCTTCAGTATCGCTCTCATAGTATTTTCTGGCCCTGTATTTTGGTTACTAACTAGAGTCATCATGACCTGTTTTTTTAAATGATTTTAAATTATCTGCAAGATACTTCTTTACTTAATCTTTTTTGATTAAGACTTTTTTTTTCTTTTTTAGGAGGGCAAGAGTCTTCTGAGAATAAATTTTAATATTTTGATTAGTATAGGACATTTTCAAAGGATCTTGTAATACAAAGACTAAAACAAGTTGGAGTTTTGGTACCTTTAAAATGGAATTGTTTAAGTATTTCACATTGTTTGAAGGAGCACACCTGTTTTTCCACACTTGAACATAGTCAAAGTTCTTGTTGTTGTTATGTGCTGTCGAGTCTCTTACAACTCATAGCGAACCTATGTACAACAGCCCTAAACCCTGCTCTATCCTGTGCCAATTGCACCTTCTCTGACACTCCCATCCCGATTATCCCAGTCACTGAATCAATCAACCTCATAGAGGGTCTTCCTCTCCTGCACTGTCCCTCAACCCTCCCAACCATGACATCCCTCTCCAAGGACCTGTTCCTCCTTACAACATGACCAAATTATGTCAGACAGAGCCTCAGAATCCTTGCCTCAAAGGAGCAGCTGAGTTTAAACCTCTCCAGGATGAACCTGTTTGTTTTCTGAGCAGAACGTGGTATAGTCAATACTCTTCTCCAACATCACAACTCAGAAACATCAATCCTCCTTCTATCATCCGTAGTCATTGTCCAACTAGCAAAGAAAATCAAAGATCAAGGCGCTAATGAAGATACCAGTAAGTAAAAATCATCTACATTTTCATGAATTGGATTCTCAAATAGGAAACACTTTGAATGGAACTATTGTTGAACAAGTGGTGTTGATGAGAAATATTGAACGTCTTTGGATTACCATAAAAACCCCAAATCTAGGACTTAGTTTTACATCCTTTGGGCATGTTTTCGGGGCGGGGAGTGTCAAGCCCTTGGAAAAGGCCGTTTTTCAAAAAGTGGAAGGTCAGTGAAGGAAAGGAAGGCCTTCCAATAGATGGATAAGACTACTTTCTTAAAGGCAACATGGCAGACATACTACTCTAGAGACTAGTTTTGGTGGATTTGCTGGTGGATAGGAGTGTGAAAGCTAATCTTCTTACCTGTACATAGTAGGGAAAATATTTGGACAAGAGACTAACTCCTAATATGTATAGAAAACTTCAACAACTCAATATCAAAAATGTTTAAAAATCCAATAAAAGATGGGCCGAAGACATGAACACTTTAATAAAGAATACACTCGGGAAGATAGCTAACATATAAAAATATTGCCATAGTAATTAGCCATTGTTATCGCTAAGTGTTCTAAGTTAGAAACCACTCATCGCTAACCCTCGAGCAGGTTTTCAGAAGCATTATCAGAAGAGAATTCAACCTTCTCCTTCAGAACTGCTAGTGCATTCAAAGTATGTGTCTTTGGGATTGCAGTGCAGCTTCTTACCACTACACAACCAGGGCTTCCTATTGTTATTATGTGCCATTGAATTGAGAACAGCTCATAGTGACCCTGTGAACAACACATGTGAATACTGTCTCATCTGTGCCATCCTTACAATCTCTGACACTTTTGAGGCCACTGCTACAATCACTGTGTCAATCTACCTGTTTGAGGTTCTTTTTTCTCTTTTAGCATCCCACAATCATTTCAAGTGTAAGGTTCCTCTCCAAAGAATAGCATCTCATAGCATCTTGCCTAAAGTATGTGAAACAAAGTTTTATCATCTTGACCTCAGGTGTACTCCATCTGTACCCTCCTGAGATGTATCTGTTTGGTCCTTTGGCAATCCATGGAATATTCATTATTCTTCTCCAGTACCACATTTCAAAGGCATCAATTCTCCTATCATCCGTATTCATTGTCCAGTTCTTAGCATTAAAACAAGTGATTGAAGAGATGACAGCTTGAATCAGGAACTTCTTATTAAAAAAAGATGAAAATAAAAATAAGATGATATTATCTTATAAAAGCATTGATAGCAAAATGTTGTGTCATTGTTCCTTTTTTTTTAACCAAAAAAGGGAAACAGCAAATGCTTTAGATTGTTAAAAATGAAACGTTCATATATTGCTGGGGGGACTCTAATTTTGAAACCAAAAAAGAAAACATATAGTACTTCCTTAAAAGGTTGGGGACATAAATACTATATGATCTGGTAATCTGGTTACTGAGTATGTATATTAAAAAATAAGAATCATGACATTAATATATACATATATCCATATATCTCCATGACAATTACATACTATTTACAATAGCCAAAAAGAAGGTAAGAGATAGAATGACTTTCAATAGGTGGTGAAGAAGCAAACTAGAAATGTACACAGGTGAATATTACACAATATTAAAGGCTAATGATCATGAAATATTTTATAATATTTTATGATCTAGAGGGATAGTATACTGAATGAAATTGGCAATCATAAACTTGCAAATATGAAATAAACTCAATATAAAATTAATAAAAAGATTTTCACACATAAACATTGAAAATGACAATGGTTGGGAGGAGAAACCGGAGTAATATTCACAAACGAGAGACATTAGTAATTTACTAATAACCTTATTTCTGCATTTCAAAAAATTTTGCAAAATAAATTGATATTTTAACAGCCTTGTTTATGACTGGGAGATAGTCTCTAAATCCTTTATTCTAAAGACATTTAAAAATGATATTTGCTGGAATTACTATGCATGGGGGGGAACTTAACAAATTAAGATGGACATATCACATATTAAAACTTCTCCATAGATACTAAGAAAATAAGACAATTTTATATTTGACAATGGCCTAGGATAAAAGCCCATTTGATTTTATTTGAATTCTATAGTTGCCTATAGAATTCTGGTGACACAATATGTCATCTTAGGATGCTAAACAAAGGGTTGTCAGTTCAAATCCACACGCTTTTCTATGGAACAAAGATAAGAATTCTCCTCCCATAAAGATTTATAGTCTTTAAAACCCAAGAAAGCAAACACAAAAACCCAAGAAAGCAAACACACAAAAAAAGTGGGGAGTAAGTAAAATTAATGGTCTAATTCAACAAATTGTCAGCAGCTGAAGTATTTGGAATCACAGAAGTTTATAAAGCTTGAGATATAAACTATCAGATCAAGGGCTGGACAATGGAAGAAAGGTGTTGAGAGGAGTGGGTGGGAGTGGAAGGGGATGCTGGTGGATGGTGGAGTGGGGAAATGGGTTGGTCAAGACACTTGTGTCAAGAGTGGAGACAACACTGAAACTATTGGTTAACTCCACAATTGGGAAAATATCTTTCATCTGCTTTTTTTTTTCTGTAAAATGCTTGTCTGTCAGAACTTTTCTAAATCTGAGCATTCAGATTAAGACAGACTAGGAATAAGTATTGGCCATCCACTTCCAAACTAGCAAGCCTCAGAAAACCCTATGTACAACAGACACACATAGACTAACAGACAGGGAAACTGAGATGGAGCTTTCAGGTATCGAAATACAAAGGAAGAGGAACAATTGTAAGCAGACACTAGTGACTGGAACATGGAATGTGAGAAACACGAATGTAGGAAAATTAGATACTGTTACAGAAGAAATAGAACCTAAATATGGGACCTTCTAAAGATTAAATCCCTGTGTTCATCAAAAACGTTGGCCAAGTATTAAAAGGGAAAAAAATTAAAAAAAAACTCCGAACACTTTGTCCAAGAGGGTGACTAGAAACATTACCAATTTGGGGGGGGGGGAAACAACAGCAAAAAAACAAAACCAAAATCCACATTTGGCAATATCATCTCAGACAAGGGTCTTATAACAACAGTTCACAGAATATTAGAAGACTTCCACAAGAAAAAAGACTGATAACCTAATTACAAATAGGGAAAAAGACATGGTTAGATTTCTTTCACAAAGGAAGACATTCTGATGGTCAAGATACACATAAAGAAATGCTCAGAAATCACTGGCACTAAACAACTATGAGATACCGTCTCACTCCAGTAAGAATAGCAAAGTTTAACAGAACAGCAAACAACAAATATTGGTGAGGCTGTGGAGGAACTGGAACCCTTATTCACTGTTGGCGGGAGTGTAAAGTGGTGCAGCCACTATGGAAGGCTGTATGGCGCTTTCTCAAAAAGTTGGAAATAGAAATACCATTTGACTCAGCAATTCCACTACTGGGAATATA
>NW_006399838.1:12624179-12632133 GCF_000299155.1 Elephantulus edwardii | reverse complement strand
CTGAAATATGTCAATTGGTATACCATCTATTCCTGGGGCCTTATTTTTTGCCACTTCCTTCAAAGCAACCTGAACTTCTTCCTTCATCACCATAGGCTCTTTCTTATATGTTGTTTCATGAAATTCTTCTGTGTCAACCAATTTCGTTCGATACAGTGACTCCGTATATTCTTTCCACCTTTTTTTAATACTTCCTGGAACATTTAATATCTGCCTAAAGCTTCCTTGATTATAGTAACATGAGGTTTGAATTTGTTCTTCAGTTCACTGAGCTTAAGAAATGCTGAGCAAGTTTGGCCCTTTTGATTTTCTGACTCCAACTCCTTGCACATTTCATCGTAATATTTTACTTTGTCATCCGTGCTGCCTTTTGAAATCTTCTATTCAACTCTGTAATATCTTTAATTCTTCCTTTTGCTTTGGCTTCTCTGTGCTCCAGTGCAATCATCAAAGTCTCTCTGACATCCACTTTGGTCTTCTCTTCCTTTTCTGTCTTTGCAATGACCATTTGTACTCTTCCTGGATGATACCCTTGATATCCTCCCACAACTCATCTGGTCTTTGCTCATTAGTGTTCAAAGCCTCAAACCTGTTTCTGAAATGGTTCTGAAATTCAGGTGGGATAGACTCAAAGTCATATTTTGGTTCCCGTGGATTCAGTTTAATTTTCCTCAGCTTCAGCTTGAACTTGCACAAGAGTAGTTGGTGGTCTTTTCCACAGTCAGCTCCTGGCCTAGTTTTCACAGCTGATATTGAGCTTCTCTAGCGGTTCTTTCCACAGATGTAATCGATCTGATTCCTATGCATTCCATCAGGTGAGATCCATGTATATAACCTGTGTTTATGTCTCTTAAAAAAAGTAACCATTGTTGTTATTGTTGTTATGTGCCGTCGAGTCACCTACAACTCATAGTGACACTATCTATAAACAGGCCTAAACCCTCATCTGTCCTGTGACAACCTGTCTCCAACACACCCATTCCAATTATCCCAGTCACTGAATCAATCCACCTCATAGAGAGTCTCCTGCACTGTCCCTCCAGCCTCCTAAGCATGATGTCTTTCTCCAAGGACTGGTCCCTCCTTGCACCATGTCCAAAGTATGTCAGACGAAGCTTCAGATATTGTTATATTTATTGAATAATGGTAGCTGTATAGTAATAAAATGACAATATTTTTTCAGACTTCTTTGTGAATAATTAATAAGTCAATCACTCTGTTACTAACATGAAAGGACTATTACCTGAAATTAAAGAATACCAAAAGAATGTCTATTTGTGCTTTATTGAGTATGCAAGGCATTTGACTGTGTGGATCATGAAAACTTGTGGCTGATCTTGAGAAGAATGGGGATCCCAGAGCCCTTGACTGAGCTCATGGGGAGCCTATACCTGGATCAGGAGGCTATTGTGCAAACAGAACAGGGGAGCATTGCAAGATTTGGGATTATGAAGGGAGTGCATCAGGGTTGTATCCTCTCTCCATGCCTGTTATCTATATGCTGAGCAAATTATCCGAGAAACTAGACTCTGTAAAGAGGAATGTGGCATCAGGATTTGAGGGAGGTTCATCAATAACCTGTGTTATCCAAATGACACAAACTTGCATGCTGAAAATGCGAAGGACTTGAAGCACTTTTTGCAAAAGATCAATGAATTCACCAATCAGTATGGATTGCATCTCAATATCAAGATGACAAAGATTCTTACCACTGGACCAGTAGGCATTTCATGATGGATGGATAGAGAGGAGATTGAAACCTTCATCTTACTTGGATCCACAATCAACACCCTTGGTACAAGCAGTCAGGAAATAAGGAGACACATTGCACTGGGAATATCTGCAGTTAGGGACTTTTCCAAATTCTTAAAGAATAATGATGTGCATCTGATTCAGGCCATAGTCTTTCTGATTAATAGCCATGTGTTCATGACCTCGACAATGAATAAGTAGTGATGTTGGAGATAATCACAGAACATCCCATTAAGGTCCAAGAGAACAAATAGATATGTCTTGGGGAGGGTGCAGTTAGAATGCTCTTTGGAGGCAAGAATGATGAGACTTTACCTCATATCCTTTAGATACATTGCTAGGAGGTGCTATTCCTTGGAGAAGAACATGATGTTGGGAAGGGTGAAGGGTCAGCAAAGGAGAGGAAGACCCTCAACCAGGTGCATTGACGTGGTGACTACTGCAGTGGGCTTGTGTGTGTCAGGAAATAAGAGAATCGTGCCAGACAGACAGGGTTCAGATGTTTTGTTCATAGGGTCACTATGAGTCATGCTGGACGCAATGGCACCTAACAACAACAAGACTGTTACCGTGATCTGAAGATATTACAGACTCTGACAGTATTAAACATGTTATTATTATGTCCCAATTATTTAGATATCCTAATTATTAACTGATATATCTAGAAATGAATAGATTGAATATCTGCTTCTTATATCCTGAACATATGTGTATGATTAATTATATCATTGAACTATGCTCACCAATACACTGTTTTTTCAGGTCCCCACCAAACTTTTCCCATTTTCTTAATGGTGATTAATTTTAAAAAGTACAGTGCATGGGAACAATTGTATGAAACATTATGAATGAAGAAAAGTGTGAAACACAACATATATGAATTGTTTTTACAAACCAATATAAAATAAATTCTTAAACAGTGCAAAAAAAAAAGGCCCCTCAAAATTACTTTCATTAATTGGTGTTCTGTTTGTATCTTAGTTGTATTTTCTTAGCAATAAAATCTTAATACTTATTGTATTAAAAGAACAATATAATTGCAAGTTCCTATTGTGTAACAGTGAATTTCCAGGGTCTGATGCAGCTTTAGGTCAAGTCAGCCCCTGTAGAAATTCCAGACATTAAATTTAAAGTAATGGAAAAATTCTCTCGATATTATTAAGAAAGCTTACACACTAGGAAATATGTTTTAGTTCCCCAGTCATCAGCTTGACAGCAGTGTTCAACCACTGTGTCTAAATAGTACAATGACAAAGAATGTCGTTTGGAAGCTGAGAATTATTTTGAGGCATTCTATGTTGTTAAACTTCTTGTGAGAAGAAAAAGAAAAAAAGAAAAGAACTGATTTTGAAATATGACATGTGAATGCCAAGCTTTCTACCAGAACTCACGCAGTAGGAGACTGCTGGCTTTGCTGTTTATTAACAATGATGCTGGTTTACATGACACTTTTATGTACAAGCAGGAGGCTATTTGGGGACTTCAAAATGTGACTTATAGTTCCATTGTACTTCCACTGAATTATGAGCCTGGGAATTATTTAATGTTATTGGAGTTGTTCAGTCAGAAGCTGATTATATTTTCTCCTTGGTGTGTTAATGAAGGATGGGATTTCTTGCATTTGCAAGGCAACTTAAATGTCACTCTGAGAACTCTTTCTCAGGGTAAACTGCATATTTTCCCCATAATTTAGTATGAAACATTTTAATATAAAGATAATATTATTGACATTAAAAACAGAAATAGCACATATCTGAAATCATTCTCAAGCTTTGGAAATACAAGTAAATGCATTGTAGCTAATTTAATTTGAGTAATTACAGTATAGGGGAAGATACAAAGTATGTTTTTCAAATGTTTATGTGGGTTCATATTCACGGTGATTATACTTGCAAAATTAAGAAAAGACACGTGTTATTGCTATTGTTATCGCTACGTGTCATCGAGTTATTTGTGATTTATAGCTATCCTATGTACAAAAGCTCTGAACCTTCTTCTATTCTGAGCCAAGCTTATTATCTCTGACACACCTACCTTCACTACATCAGTCACTGAATCAATCCATCTTTTCAGGTTCTTCCTCTCTTGTGCTATCCCTCTATCCTCCCAAGTATTATGCCCCTCTCTAAGGACTGGTTCTCCCTTGCAACATGGCCAAGATATGCCAGATGAAGCTTCAGAATCCTTGCCTCCAAGGAACAACCTGGTTTCACCCTCTCCAGGACAAATCTGTTTCTTCTTCTAAAAGTCCATGGTATATTCAATGCTCTTCTCCAGAACCTCAGCTCAAATACATCAATTCTCCTTTGATCATCCCTAGTAATTGTCCAGCTTTCTGATGAATAGTACATAATTGCAAAGATCATGGCCTTTATCAGGTGCACCTTAGTCTCCAGACTCTTCAAACTCTGGAGATGTCACTGAGAGCAGACGTTTCCAGTGCAATTTGTCTTTTAATTTCCTGGGTGCTAATACCAAGATATTTGATTGTGGAGCCAAGCAAACTACAGCTGTTAACAATCTCAGTCTTTTCATCATCTATTATGATGCTGCCAATAGGCCCAGTGGTGAGAATCTTTGTTTTCTTGATGTTGAGTTTCAATCCATATTTAAGGCTGAAGTCCTTGATCTTTGGCAGCAAGTGCTTCCGGTCCTCCCCAGTTTCACCAAGAAGAGTTGTGTTATATTGACATTGTGACTTTTAGGGGCTTTTGAGTCTACTGCAATGAATGTTGATTGTGGATCCATGTAAGATGAAATAACTGACAATTTCAAAGTTTTCTCCATCTATCATGATGTTGCCTATTGGTTCATTGATAGTGATTTTTGTCTTCTTGATGTTGAGATCCAATTCATATTGATGACTGTAGTCTTGGATTCCCTGTAGTAAGTGTTTCACGCGCCCCTTACTCTCAGGAAACAAGGTTTCTTTCATATCTATGATTTTATTTTGTAGTCCAATGAACTTAAAACAATACACATCCACAGCCTGTTTCAATCATCTTCAGTCATCAAATACAAGTGCTCCACCTAGTGTTATGCAATCATGAGATTGGTGATTTTTTAAAAATCATTTATACCTTCCTTATCTGGTGAATAAACTGATGATGGTGCTAGTATGTAGTAATTTAGCACATGAAAGCAATTACTGCATTATGTTGATGTTGTTATGTGCCGTCGAGTCGCTTGCGACTCATAGCGACCCTATGTGCAACAGCCCTAAACTCTGCTCTATCCTGTGCCAATCGCACTGTCTCTGACACTCCCATCCCGATTAATAGTTCATTATAATATGAGTAGCTCTCTATTACAATTTAGGAAATCAAAGCTTAGAGTTAAAAAACAATTATCAACAACATGATGTAGCTGTAGCATGTAGGTGTCAGAAAATCAACTACAATTCACTGTAACCTGAGGATGAACAGAGCTGAGCCCTGCACTGTGCTATACTATGATCTCTGTCACGCTCAAGCCCATTGTGGTAGTCTCTTGGTAAATCTCATTGAGTGTCTTTTCATTTTTACTGATTTTCTACCTTTTCCAGTGTGATGTCTCTCAGGGCTCCTCTTGAAACACACTCAAAGTAAGAGAGATGAAATTCCGGCGTCCTTGTCTCTTAGAAACATTCTGGTTTACCTTCCTTCAAGACAGATTTATTTGTTCTTTTAGCAGATTCAGCACTGTTATTTTAGCTAGATTCAATATTCTTTGTCAACACTACAGTTCAAAAGCATTGCTTTTCTTCAATTTTTCTTTTCAGTGTCCAACTTTCAGATAAGCAATAACTTGACTTCTAAGTGTGTTGTTTCTATGCCTTCACCTTGTATCCAGTTAATTAACTAGGTGCCTACCTTAACAATTTCTTAATGTGTCCTGGAGTGATCTCTTGACAAGGGCACTAGACTATGGCACCACTGCCTGGTGGGGCCCACCCTCTCCAACTGGAGGCCCCATGGCCCTGCCACTTGGATCACCAAATATGCTACCTGAAGGACACTCCCACCCACCATCTGGAAGACTGGCACTGGCCCTCAGCCTAGAAGTCCCAGTCCCACTAACTGGATGCTCTACCCACCACCTGGAAGACCTGGCCCTGCCACCTGGAAGTCCTCTCCCCCAACAGCTAGAGAACCTGACCCCACAATCTGGATGCTCCAGCCCCAACTCCTAGGAGAAGATCTGCTGCTGCTCCTCTGAACTGCTCCAGGGACGTCAGTATCACAGGTGTATCCATTTCAGTTCCTCTCCCCTCCCAAAGTGTGTGCTGCCTTTAGCCCAGAGCAAGAAGACTGTGAAATGACATATATTGGACACTCAAAGGACACAACAATGAACCAAGAATACTATACCTAGCAAAACTGTCCATCAAATATGAAGAAGAGATGAAAATATTCTCAGAAAAGCAAAACCTAAGGGAGTTTGTAAAAACAAAACCAGTGTTGCAGGAAACATTGAGAGTTCTGCTCCTTCCAGTGGTGTTACAGAAAACAGGACAGACCAAAGTCATTAACAACAATACAAATAAGAACACAATAAAATGATAGCAATAAAACCTTGGTTTTCAATAATCACACTGAATGTGAATGGTTTAAATGCAACACTGAAAAGAAAAAGAGTAGTAGATTGGATCAAAAACCAAAATCCATCAATATGGATTGTGAAAATAAAGATAGACAAAAATAAAAGCTCAAGCTGAGTTTGTAAGGGATTGTGGCACTGAGGTATCATTGTTGATGTCAGATGATTCTTACTGAAAGAAGAAAATACTAGAAGAGTATCTATTTGAGTTTTCTTGATTATGCAAAGTCATTTGACTTTGTGGGTCATAACAAATTACAGTTAACATTTAGAAGATTTGAAGTTTACTCAGTTATATATCACGAGCTCTGATGAGGTAGTACAGCAGAATAACAGTTGAACAGATTCAACAGTAGTGGGGGTTTTGATGATGAAGGATTCTTAATACAGGATTGCTAGCACAGATCATCACCAGACAGAATCTTCAGTTTCTAAGGCATACTAATAGGCAATCTCCTCCCTAAACACTTACAGTCTCAGAAACCATTGAAAGATTACTTTGAGATGAAACTGGGATATTTTTGCTTGCTTGTTTGCAACTGTGGTTTAATGGCTGTATTATTAAAAACAAATTTCCTAGGTCATAGCTCATGATTTTACCACATGGCTAGTTATTGTTGTTGTTGTTGTTAGCTTCCATTGAGTTAATGAGTGAACTCTCTGTGACCCTATGAACAACTAATCTGAATACTGTCCTATCCCATGCTATCTTTAAAATCTCTGACAATCCCCATTGCTGCAGTCACTGTGTCAACTCACCTGGTTGAGGGTCTTCCTCTCTTTTGCTGCCCCTCCACCTTCCCAAAAATTATATCACTCTCCAGGAAATAACTCCTCCTAACAACATGGCCAAATTATATGAGACGAAGCTTCATCATCTTTGCTTCCAACATGACTAGGTAAAATATGCAAATAGAGTATATAGATCTATCACAAAGGGATTGGCTATTTTCACCCTTCTCAACAGTTTAAATTGAACAAATTCAGTGGCAGAAATTTAGGAATCTCGCTACAAAGAAGAGGAAGTAGACAGTGCATCGTGTATCCTCTGGAGACAGAAAATCCTGTGTTTGTCAGACTTAAAACTACAGGGAAGCAGCAGTATCCTCCATAAAGAAGAGACTGACAGGAGACAGAGCTGGCTTGGAATTGCCGTCCCGCAGAGACAAATCCAGAGCATAAGACCTGTGGCCAATCTTGCTGGAGGACTGAGGTAAGATGCTATAATTGGCAGGACTAAAAGAACTTAGAAACTACGAACTAAGCTGTGAGAAGGAAGGTCAAAAGGTCTAGGAGCACAGTTGGAAGGTATCTGAAAAGAGAAATTGTACCTGCTGTCAACCTGAACTGTAACCTTTTAACTTCTCTTTTATGGTTCTGTGAGAGCCGTGTGGTAAACGGATTTCGGGCCTAGTAGAGCAGTAAAAGTTGTGTTGAAATTAGAAGTAGGTATGTGAGATTCTGGGTCTGACCTAATAGGAATTACATTTGCACTGAGGTTGTTGTTGATAGGGACAGTTCCTCTTTGTGGGGTTAATATAGGGCAGATAGTCAACAGTCTTGGCACCAGCAGCCAGGAAATCAAAAGGCGCATTGCCATGGGAAAGTCTGCTGTTGGGGACCT
>NW_006399838.1:12614048-12623721 GCF_000299155.1 Elephantulus edwardii | reverse complement strand
CAGTGCGATTGGCACAGGACAGAGCGGAGTTTAGGGCTGTTGTACATAGGGTCGCTATGAGTCGTAGGCGACTCGACGGCACATAACGACAACAACAACAATTTTTAGATTGGATTAAATTCTTTTTTAGTCTAAATTGTGTTTTTCTTATATAAGAATGAATTCTAGAATAATCTAACATTCACTGTTTGGATACATCAAGTGGATCTAAATGATACTCATTTTATATCATGGAAAGGAGCATAATTTAGAGTATCGAGCCTCTAAATTGTGTGATGAGTGAAGTAGAAATGAGGTTTAAAGTAAAAGGAACTACAAGTTTCTTTTAAAATGTCTTATAATCATGTTATGTATAAAATGATGTTGCTAGGTGCCATCAAGGTGAGTACAACTTAAAGGGAGCTGATGAATGGCAGACATGAATCCAGTCCTATTTTGTACCATCCTTATTGTCTCTTAAACACTTGAACTCACTTGCTGTAGCGTCAGTTTATCTCCTTAGGAGTCTTCCTCTCTTCCTCTGCCCCTCCACCTTCCCAAACATCTGCAAGGAATAGTGTCTTCTAGCAACATGACCAAACTATAAAAGACAAAGTTTTGCCATCTTTACTTCTAAGGAGCATTGTGGCTACAACTTTTATAAGAAATATTTGTTTGTTCTCTTTTGGCAGTTCACGAGATATTCAGTACTTTTCTTCAAAGCATAACACAAAAGCATCAATCCTTCTTCTGATGTACTTATTCACTGTTCAGTTCCCAGAGGCATACCAAGTGATTGTAAAGACCATAGCCGGAATTATGCTCACTTAGTCATGAAACGGAGATCACTGTTTTTTAGTATTTTGGAGAGGAACCTGCCTGCAGACTTGCCCAAAGCAATGAATCTAGTGAGCTTCTGACTGCTCATAGCAAGGTGTTGATTGTGGATCACAGTAAAATGAAATAATTGACAGCTTGAATTTTTGCTTCATTTATCAATGTTGTTTATTGACTCAGTGGAAAGGACCTTTATTTTCTTGATGTTGAGATGTAATCCATACTTAAATTTGTAGTCTTTGATCTTCTGCAGCAAACATTTCAGGCCATACTTCTTTGAGCAAGCAACGTTATATCATCTGCATGATACAGGTTGTTGAGTTCTACTTCATGGAGCCTGGCTTCGTAAATTATTTGCTTAGTATACAGATTGAATAGCTTTGGAGAAAGAATACAATACTGTTGCATGCCTTCTTGATTTTAAAGCATGTAATGTTCCTTATTTTGTTCAGACCACAGCTTTTTTGGTCTAGACACAGATTTTGTATGAGCACAATTAAGTGTTCTGAGATTCCAAGTTTTTTCAATGTTAACTATAGTTTATTGTTATACACACAGTTAAATGTCTCTGTATAGTCAATAAAACACAGATAGACATTCCTCTGGTGTTCTCTGCTTTCAGCCAGGATCCATTTAACATTTGCAATAATATATCTGGTACCATAATCTGTGCTAAACTTAGCTTGAACTTCTAACAGATCTCTACCAATGTATCATTCTAGTTGGTTTTGGATGATTTTCAGCAATACTTTTTGCATGTAATATTAATAATATCATTCAATATCACTTGTTATGCATCAGAGAGTTGGACAATGAGGAGGATAGAAGGAGAATTTGAGCTGTGGTGCTGGAGAAGAGTATCGAGAATACCATGGACTGCCAAGAAAACAAACAGATTTGTCCTGGAAAGGGTTAAACCGGGTGGCTCCTTGGAGGCAAGGATTCTGAGGCTCTGTCTAACATACTTTGGACATGTTGTGAGGAGAGACCGGTCCTTAGAGAGGGACAACATGCTTGGGAGGGTGGAGGGACAGTACAGGAGATGAAGGCCCTCTATGAGGTGGATTGTTTCAGTGACTGAGATAATCGGGATGGGAGTGTCTGAGACAGTGTGATTGGCACAGGACAGAGCGGAGTTTAGGGCTGTTGTACATAGGGTCACTATGAGTCGCAAGAGACTCGATGGCACATAACAACAACAACAATAATTTTCCACATTATGTTGGATCAACTTTCTTGGGGATGAGAATAGATATTGATCTCGCCTAGATGTCAGACAGAGAGTTGTCCTCAAATGTCCTGATGAGTATGTCCTGGTGATTAAGTCTGGGGTAGCAACTGTCAGTGGAAGCATATAAATT
The DNA here is from genome assembly GCF_000299155.1 of Elephantulus edwardii. Classification (NCBI taxonomy): domain Eukaryota; kingdom Metazoa; phylum Chordata; class Mammalia; order Macroscelidea; family Macroscelididae; genus Elephantulus; species Elephantulus edwardii. The sequence goes on along the minus strand of NW_006399838.1, from coordinate 12,621,544 downwards.
GGTATCCCAACTATTACTGGGACATTAATTTCTGCCCATCACTTTAATGCAATTTGAACTTCTTCCTTTGTTACCACTGTTTCTTGTTCATGAGAAATTTCTTGAATTTTTTTCAATGTTGAGCAATTGTCTTTGGGATCAGGAATCTGGGTATCTCTTCTATTTTCCTCCGGTGCTTCCTAAATCATTCAAGATTTTAAATTCCTTCAGCTTGAGAAATGCTAAGTGCATTCTTCCCTTTTGAATTCTCTCACTCCAGTTTCTTGCACATTTCATTATAATATTTTGCTTTGTCTTCTTGAGAGGCCTTTTCAAATTTCTATTTCACTCTTTTACTCTGGTATCTCTTTACTTTGTTTTGGCTTCTCACCACTTTAATGCAATTTCCAGTTTCTTCTGACATTATTTTCCTTTTTTCTTTTTCTAGTAGTTTATCTACAAAATTCAGCTACATATTTGAACAAATTCTTTCCATTTCCCTCACCCTCTCACCCATCAAATTGTATAATACAATGATTAATCCTCTTTTTCCCCCCGTATATCCACATCCCTCTGCTTCCAGCCTCTCCCACCCCTCCTGGGTCCTTATACTCATTCTGCAATAATGGTTTTACACAATATTTATCCTTGTGGGACTGAGTTAGTTCATTCAGCATAATGCTGGGTGAATCTCATCTACTAAACTTAAGCATAGAGTATGTTGTTGCATGTTATCGAATCAGAACCAACTCCTAGCTGATCCGCCAAAGGGTTTTCAATTGCACAGTTGAAGATTGTTCATCCTTCTCCCACGGAGTAGCTGTTGAATTTGACCAGGGTGCCTTTGTGATTGCACCACAGGTTCTACTAAGGTAGCTGACTTATGGGGAAAGATACTAAAATCCAGTAAGTCCTCACATACATACGCTGATTCAGTTAATAAGATGTGACATTATTAAGCCTACAAAAGTCACCTTAGTAAAAGGAATTTCTACCTGATCTAAAACATTAGATACATAGTATGCACTACTTTAACATTTACACACATAACACACAAATACACATGTACAAAAAATTTTGCATATTATATTCACTTTATAACCTAAGTACCTATACATAAACTATCATGGAAACATCTCCATAAGTAAATAAATTGATTCACTGATTGAAAATATATTTTTTAATTACTATATAAAAATAATTTAATTATCAAATAAATGTTTGATGACAATGATTTGTTTTCAATTCATAGCAAGACAGAGTTGGACACTCTAGGACAGAATATCACTGGCTGGAGCTATATCATCCTCCAATTATTACTATATGAGTCACTGTAAGCCAGCCAATTAAAAAAAAAAGTAAAATAGAATACATATGAATGCTTGCATGAAACACAAAATAAGAGAAAGACTATATAAAACACTGTTGGGGAATGTTGGGGAGGAAGGGAGGGCCTCTGGCCAGGACAGATCACTTTAGTTGTGGATAAGTGCAAGCCTTCCAATGGCCTTTAATACAGGGTAGAGAAAACTTCCCTGAGTTTGGCCACACTTGCTTGAAGAACCTCACCACCTGGGTAGATGGCTGCCGCATCTGTTGAGCTGGGCGTGGTCCACATGAGGCTGAGGCTTTCCTATCCAATCCGCACATCCCATATCTACAAGCCCACCCTATCCTGTCTTCCTGTTTACTTGCTGGTATATAAAGTTGAGCTGGATTGACTCTCTGATCCTCTCCCTGGAGTGGTGTATCTCTGTCACACTTACCTTCATCAGGTGTCACTGTTGGTTGCCGGCAAATGGACAGAAACGAAACACAGTGTGTATGAATGAAACCTAATGTAAAGGAATTATTACATGAAAACTAATAAAAACTAAAAAAGAATCACTGTGTCAATCTATCTTATTTTACTGAGCCTTTATTCAACAAATATGATGTTCTTTTTAACTTTACCAAGCATGATTTCTTTATCCAAGAAATGAGCCCTTTGGTTTTAAAGGGATAAATGTTAAAGAATATCTAATATATTTGACTGAATCCTACAAACATTCTTATACATAATAATTCTTGTTTAATAGTTGAAATAAAATTATGAAAAAGCTATCATTTGATTCTTCTTTCAATGTGGAACATACACATTTAATCTATTTTACTACTTGATATATTTTATTACTAAATAGTTATTCTGTCTTTTCTCCTTGGATGCAATATACTTTGTGCTATCATATATTCCCACACTGATCACAATTCTTCAAGTACATTTTGTACAGTCAATAAAATTACAAGTTTTCTGTTTGTTTTAGCTTTACTTTAGTTTTTCTATATTTTTAGATCTTATTCTTCTCCAACTTTCGAAATACTAAAAATATTAGTGGATAAAATTTTTCCTTTGGAATTCAGATTTACTCTTACGAGTCAATGCTATGTGTAAGTGATAAGAGGATCCTCAAGTAGATTATAAAATATAAGTTATTGCTTAAAAATAGAACTTATCTATGAGTTAAGAAAATTTTGAAAAGAAACGCTGACTGAATTAGAAAGCAGCATGGGTCCTTTAAAAGGTATGCAACTGGATTATTTTACATAGGATACATTTTTATAAAAGCTTGAACAGTGCAAATAACTGATTTTCAGTGCTTTATCTTTTCTTCGGCTGATTAGCTGCTTGTATTATTTATAGTTCTGAGTTGGTGATGGAAACATAGGTTAAGAGTCATAAATCTTTATGCCTCAGTTCACAAGGCAACAGATACATCACTATGGCTCCCTCATTCGTATTAAACTTATCTGTAAACCAATAGTGTCAGTGCTAAATTTTTCCTAATATTTAATCTATTGATGAACTGCAAAGGTTAAAATTAAAGTGTGATTTATGCTGTGATCAAGAGCAGAATGTTAAAGTACCAAGTGATCTGTGCAAATTATAAAAATAAATACACTTTAGGTTCTGCTAGGTAGGCCTACCATGAAGATCTATATTGTCTTTACTTCTCGCTCAAGGAGATTCTTTCGTATAAGAGAGCTGATAAAAGAAAAGTCTCTCAGATCCTGATAACCTTGTGAACAAAGCTTTCGCTTATTTTCTTTCTTTTTGTAGTTTTACTCAACTGGAATTTTAAGTCTTTCCAAAATTGAATTTGAACAATATGATCTGTGCTCTGTTATTTGTGTTATCGATCAGAAAAACACTCATCATACTTCCTGGCGATGCCTAAGAGTGTGATATCTTTCTTAGTTAAGGGACTCTGGATCATTGAATGCTTCAGTTTTCCACATCTCCAGGCGTATTTGAAGGCGACAGTATCAATTCTTTCTAGCTTATCTTGTTTAAGCAGACAGCTTTCACTGATAGCAGGTTATCAAGAGACATGTAAGCACAGACAACTTCAAATGTGAAAAATAAGAATAAACCCACCAGGTTAGATGGCAGGGTATCAAAGGTTGGGTACTGAGAATTTCTCTTGGATTATCTTAAATATAAATGAGTAAATATTAACAAGCCTAAGGATGATGGCAGCAGGAGTCTCTGAAATACCATTGCTAGCTCCTTAATATGAGATATGGACTAAAAGCCCATGGGATTATATTAATAGCATAAGTCGTTGTATCTCACCAACAGGTAAAGTAAATGTGATTTTCTGCTTCCAACATTCTTTTTCCTATATCTTCAACTTAAAAGAAAAACTCGGTGTGCAATTTTTACCTTGGATTAGCGCTTAATATATACCTACTTATAAGTAGCATTTTGAGTAATTTTCTTAAGTTTAAAAAATTAAAATTTATTAATCTCACCGTGGTATATGTGCTTGTAGATGCACATGGACATAAATTTTTATAATTATAGATTAAATAATGTTGTAAAACTGAAATTATAAAAACAATAGTAGAATAAAATTCAGTCTTAAAAAACCAATATCCAAATGTTCTTCATAAAAATGATTTGAAACTGAATTCCTTGATATTTACTTAGGAGATCTTGAATTTAAAGATATACAACATTAAAAATCCTTTTACATTGCATAGAATAATATGAAGTAAAATTTAAAACATAAAATTAAAGCTATTTAAATATGAAAATACAAATATTTCTGATAAAGATTAAATGTCATCCAATACATATCCGGATAATAACTGAGATACATTTCAAAGAAAAAGTTTTATAGCTATTTTACTAGTGAAATTTATAATGTGTATTCAATATAGACATTAAAAGGGAGAATAGATTCAAAGAGATTGACACCTTCAAGTAAATAATTTAAGCTATATTATCCAATATATTTATGTTTTCAACTTATAGCTACAACAAAGTATTGTTTTAGACACTCTTGAATGAACTATGACTCATATGACACAATGATCAATGGATTTAAACTCTATCCTATCTGTGGTATTCTCATCATCTTTGGTATGCTTGAGCCCATAGCTAAAGTCACTGTGTCAATCCAGATGGTTGAGGATCTTCCTTTTTTGCTGACCCTCCACCATTCCACTGAGGAGGACCTGAAGCACCTGCTGCAGTGGGTCAAGGACTGTAGCCTCCAATATGGTTTGAGGCTCAATGTCAAGAAGACAAAGATTTTCACCACTGGGCCAAATGGAAGCATCAGGATGGATGGTGAAGAGATTGAGATTGTACACAGCTTTAGTTTGCTTGGCTCCACAGATAACACTCTTGGTACCAGTAGTCAGGAAATGAAAAGGTGCATTGCCATGGAAAAGTCTGCTGTTAGGGACCTCTCCAAAGTACTGAAGAGCAATGGTGTCTCTCTGTAGACTAAGGTGCATCTGATACAGGCCATGGTCTTTGTTATCACTTGTTATGCATCAGAGAATTGGACAATTGACCAAGGAAGATAGAAGGAAAATTGATGCCTTTGAGCTGTAGTGCTGGAGAAGGGTACTGAGAGTACCATGGACTGCTAGGAAAACAGATTCCTCCTGGAAAGGTTAAACCGGGTGACTCTTTGGAGGCAAGGGTTTTGAGGCTCCATCTAACATACTTTGGACATGTTGTAAGAAGAGACCAGTCCTTGGAGAAGGACATTATGCTGGGGAAGGTGGAGGGACGGCCCAGGAGGGGAAGGCCCTCTATGAGGTGGATTGATTTAGTGACTGGGGTTATCAGGATGGGAGTGTCAGAGACAGTGCGATTGGCACAAAACAGAGAAAAGTTTAGGGCTGTTGTGCATAGGTTTGCTATGAGTCGCAAGCGACTCAACGGCACATGACAACAACAACCACCACCATTCCAAGCATGATGTCCCTCTCTTAGAAAAATATTCTTCCTACTAACATGCCCAAAGTATGTGAAATAAAGCTTTGTAATCTTTGCCTCCAAAAAGCATTCTTGTTGCAGTTTCTCCAAAGTGTGTATTTTGTTCTTTTGGATGTCTGTTGGATGTTCAGTACTCTTCTCCACCACCACAGCTCAAAGACATCAATTCTTCTTCTGTAATTCTTAATCATTATCCATTTCTCAGATGCATAGCTAGTGATTAAAAACTATGGCCTGAATCAAGAGTACCTTAGCCCTTAAAATCACATCATTATTTGACAGTAATTCAGAGAGGCTCTTGACGACAGATTTTCCCAATGCAATATTTCTTTAATCTCCTTACTGCTGGTACCGTGGGTGTTAATTGTGGGTTCAAGTAATATAAAACCATTGACACTTTCAGTATTTTCTCCAACTATTAGGATGTTGGCTATTGGTCCAGTGGCAGGATTTTTTATTTTTCTTGACTTTGAGATGCAATCCGTGTTGAAAGCTGTAGTCGAGTGCTTCAGATTCTCTTGACTTTAGCAAGCAAGGTTGTGTAATCTGCATAAAACAGACTGTTAATGAGTCTTCCTTCAATACTAATGCCACATTCTCATTCTTAGAATCTAGCTACTCAAATAATTTACTCAATATACAGATACATCCTTTTTCCAGGTTCATAGGGTTTCCAGAGGCAAGCTATTGCGGAAGCGGATGCCACGCCTGCTTCCAAACTTGTTTAATTGAGGAGCTCCACCAATCACTGTCCACCATGAGTACCTCTGTGCAGGAAGTGGACAGAACAGGGCTATATGACCTAGAAGAATGTTACCAAGCCGAAGGCGGCAGACCAGGGCTTTCTTTGTTCCAGTCTTTTGTTCATGGGGTCACTATGAGTTGTATATGACTCGATGGTAATTAACAACAACACAGAAAGAGCTCAGTGGGCCTGGTGGATAGATGACAGCATACAAGATCAATATACAAAAGTTAGTGGGATCCCTCTACAGTAACAAAGAAAACATAGTGACAGAGATCAATAAAGAAATATCATTTACAATGATTTTTCTGTTATTTGTCGTTGAGTCAAGTATGACTCATAGGGGCCCTATGAACAAAATATATGAACCCTGTTCTATGTTGTGCCATCCTCATGCTTCCTGACACAAGAGCCCATTGCAGCAATTACTGTGTAAATCACCTGGTTGAGGGCCTTCCCTCAACCATACAGAAGGATGTATTTTTTTTAATGAAGGTCAGATGAGTTGTGGGATAATATCAAAAATATATCATCCATGGTCAGAAGAGACCCTAAAAATTCCACAGGAGCACCGAGAAGACGAAACAAAAGGAAAACATGCTAAAAGGTATAAGAGCTGAGGAGAAGATTTCAAAGGGCAGCTTGCTAGAGCAAATCAAAGTACAATAGTCAATGACTAACAGATATACTTAAAAATAAACCTAACTAAGGACAGAAAAAAACCTTTACAAAGAAAACTACAAAGAAAACAATTTTGTGAGAAATAATAAAAGACCTAATAAATGTTCCATAATCACAAAGATGGTTGCTATTTTTATGTGCCATTAAGTTTCGTGTGACTCATAGCGACCCTAGGTTCAACAGCTTCTGTCCTATCCTGAACCAGTCTCACTGACTCCAAAACACCTACCCCCATTACCTCTGTTACTGTGTCAATCCATCCCACCTCATCTGGAGTCTTCCTCTCCTGCACTATCCTTCCACCCTTAAGGGATAGTTAGACTCAATATAGTGAAAATAACAACCCTACTGAAAGCAATCTACATATTTAACACAATCAAAATACAGATACCAAATTCCTTTTCAAGGAGATACAAAAGACTATATAGTTAAGTTTATTTTGAAAGGAAAGGGATTCTAAATAAGCAAAGAACTTATGAAAGACAAAAATAAAGTATAAGAAATAACACTCCCTGATTTAATAACTTACTATCATCGCTGTAATAACCAAAATGGTATGGTTTGGGTATACAATGACAGGCACATAGAACAATGGAACAGACTTAAGAACCCAGAAATTGACCCATCTATCTGTGGTCAATTGATATCTGACAAGGAAACAAAACTATCAAATAGGGAAACGATAACCTTTTCAGTAAATGGTGCTGGCACAAACGGGACTGCTACCTGCAGAAAGCTGAAAAAGAATCCACATCTCACATCATACACAAAAATCAACTCAAGGTGGATCCAAGAAAAGGGAGTCAAGTCCAAAAT
>NW_006399838.1:12597884-12613678 GCF_000299155.1 Elephantulus edwardii | reverse complement strand
CAAAACTACAATGAGATACTATCTCTGCCCAGTAGCAATAGCAAAGTTTAATGGTGGCAGCAAGCAGTGAATGTTGAACATGATCTGGGGAGACAGAAGCTCTCATACTCTATTGGTGGGATTGTAAACTGGTACAACCACTCTGGAAGGCAGTTTGATATTTCCTCAAAAAACTGAACATAGAAACTCCACATGATCCAGCTATATATAGATATCTACAGATATCTATAGATATCTATATAACTATATCTGTATGTCTATATGTCTATATATCTCTATCTCTATTTCTATCTATCTCTATCTCTATCTCTCTATATATATCTCACTTGCAAGCAAGATTCTGCTAAAGGTTATCAAAAAACAACTGGAACAGCACATCAACACAGAAGGAATATACACCAAGAAAGTTAAAATGGAGACACAGAGATTTATATACCAATGTTCACAGCAGCATTGTTCATCATCAGAAGAACATGGAAACATCCCAAATGCCCTACCACAACTGAAAGAATTGAGAAAATGTGTACCTTTACAAATACTATATAACTAGGAGAGACTGGATTGCATTATGCCGAGTAAACTCAGTCTCACATGGACAAATATTGCATAAAATCATTATTGAAAAAATGGAAAGATAACTAGTAAAATGCATGAGCGTGCAAGGGAGGAAGGGCTGGGAGCAGTGGGGTGAGGATGGGTAGGGGAGAAATCACAGGGTCACACAATTTGGTGGGTGAAGGGAGGGGATAAAGGAATTCACAAAGATTTGATAGTGACCTGAAAAGATGGTATATTGGTGGGCATAGATCAGTGGCAATTAATTCTATGAGACACAATATTTGGGAATGACAGTATGAAGCATAAAGTCAATGAAGGAAAACAAAACAGACACATACATACAACCCATTAGGTACATAAGTGTAACACAATGTATACAAATAATTATATGCATACTAATAAAAAATCCTTCATAATCTGTGCTGACATACAAAACAAAAATAACAAAATCAGACACCAGGTATAAATGGGATATTAATTGACAAATTTCAAGTGACGATGCAGTCCTGGACATGCTTACCATTCTGCGTCAGGAAATTTGGAGGACAGATTCCTGGCTGGCTGGCTAGAGGAGAACCATATTTGTTCCCATCTCCCCAAAACTGATCCAACAGAATGTGAAAATTATTGAATGACAGCATTAATACCACATGCAAGAAATAGAATATTGAAGATCATTAAAAATTGACTAGCACAGTACATATAGAGAGAAGTTTCAGAAGTTCAAGTTGGCTTTAGAACAGACCTAGCTAGCGATATCATTGCTGATTTTGGATGGGTGCTGACTAAAAGCAGAGAATAGCAAAAGTATGTGCATCTGTGCTTTATGGACTATTGTAAGGTATTTGATTGTGCAGGTCATAGCAAAGTATGACTGATACTAAGAAGAAAGGGAATCTCAGAAAACTTAACTGTGCTCATGCAAAACTTAGAGTTAAACCAAGAAGCTGTGATGTGAGTAGACAAAAGGAACATTATATGGTTTTAAGTTAAGAAAAGTATGTGTCAGGCTTATATCTTCTCTCCTATTAAATCTGTAGGATAAGCAAATATTCAAGAAGCTGAACTTGATGAAGAAGAATATCACATCAGAATTAGAGGAACATTCACCAATAACCCACGTTATGCAGATTACACTATCTTACTTTCTGAAGGTGGGGAGGACTTAAAGTGCTTGTACAGAAATCAAAGTCTAGAATCTTTAATACAGATCACATCTCAATGTCAAGTAAACAAAACTTCTCTCCACCTGACCAACCGACAACATCACAATAGACTGAGAAAAGACTGAATCTGTCAATGACTTCATCTTACTTGCATTCATAATCAATATCTTTGGTAGCAGCAGTTAGTAGATCAGAATATGCATTCCACTGGGAATCTGAAGTCAGGAACCTCTCCAAATTATTGAGGAACAAGTATATCAGATTTAAGTCTAAAGTGCTCCAAGTTCAGATCATTGTATTTTCGATCAATTACTTAGTATCATGAGCTGAATAATGTATAAGGGTGACAGAAAAAGGAGAGTCCTTCGTGTACCATGAACTGACAGAAGAACAAACAGATGATGTCTTGGAGAAAGTGAAGCCAGAGTGCTTTCTCAGAGGCAAAGACAACAAAGCTTCGTTGAAATATTTTGGGCAAGTTCCTTTGAGGCTTTTCTTTGGAGACGGATATCACGCTTGGAAAAGTGGAGCGGCATCAAAAGAGAAGAACTTCAACCAGATGAATTGTCAATGTGAATGCAGCAATGGATTCAAGCTTGTCATATAATGAGGGTGCCACAGAATAGCACAAGGCTCAGTTTTGTTGTTCACTGGATTACTATCAGTCACGCTCAACTTGACAGCATCTAACAACAAGCTGTGTCCGTATATGTACAGCATCCAGGACCAGTGGTGAGTCTGTACAATCTCATGGACAGCAGAGTTAAAAAACAGTGGCCTGATAGATAGATCTGAGAATGTGTCCAACATGTGTCAGGAATGTTTGGTATTGTATTTTAACTATTTAAATATCAAAATCAATCAAACCAACCAACCAATCAAAGCACAACTCATTTTTGTTCAACTCAGAGATGGAAAACAGAGCATGGGACTTCAACTTTGAATATATTCACCTTGACATAAAAAAAGTATGTACTTGGGGCGGTGGGAGAGGTGCAGGGGGATTGTGTACCAGGGAGGGAGTCTTTCTTTTGCTTTCGAAGGAGAGGAGCGAACTGGGGGGCGGGGAGAGAGGGCTGGGTGGGTAGAGAAGTGCAGCAATGAATGAATGGAAATCCGAATTCTCTGTAAATGTTCATTAAAATTATTTAGAAAAAAAGAAAAAATATGTTAGGAGTTCTTCCAGACAAAATACTTCCACATTTCGTGTGTGAGAAGTTTAAATGATATTTGTTTAACTGTAAAAGTAATCCATTTATTTGTAAACCAGAACAGTTCAAAGTCAAATGTTTAGGTAATTAAATGCATCAGGGCTTTGTTTCCCTGAGACACTACCCCAAATTTCTCTGTATTAACTTGCTTATTTGTCAGATCCTGTCAATAAGATAGCAAAATAAAAATGAGTAAGAGATTTTCCAAACTTATGCTGTAAAATCAATCCTATGAACCCTGGAAAGTGTTTTTCCCCCTACAATTAATGTTTCCAGTGGTCACTTTGAATGGGTCAGCTTGACCATGGTCCTGCCCACAAATTAATTTCTGAGGCTAGGAATGAATCATTGATTGAGCTGACTTAAATAAAATGTCCATATATGCAGAGTTGGGTAAGACTCATTCAATGTCAACACTCTGGAAGAAATTCCTGAAAAGAAGAAGTTTTATTACTGGCAGTATAGGAAATATATAATGTGGAAAGCAAAACAAATACTTGTTCATTACCTGCATATGCTAATTAGTTCTCTCACATATACCAACAGTTACTATCTACAGCCCAATGCCTACTTATGCATTTCTCTAGCTTCTATTTTTTTCAACTTTTAATGTCAAAATGTTAGATTTTAATCCCTATATTTTTGTGGTAATCTACATCCATCCAATCTGACTTAAGCCACCTAATCCGACTTAAGTTACCTGAATGATGCTAATGTTTTCTCAGGACCTAATAAAACATTTTGCATGACAAAATAAGTATTTAATAAGTATTTATTGGTTTGAAGGAGTGTAATTTTAGTGGGTAAGAATTTATGAAACCAGTTTTAATGGAATATACTAGGCATTGGATCAGATACTGTAACCAAAAGAAACAAAGAACAAAAGCTATCATAAAACAAACAAACAAACAGAAACAGAAAAACCACCAATGGGGTAACAGGGCAGAGAGAACAGGTGCGTATGACAGGGAGTGGCTCAGTCGACCTCACACCACACAGGCACAAAGAACTACGTCTCCCAGATACCCGCGCGTGAGACAAGGCTAACACCTTCACATTTTGGAGCACAAGGCACGGGGGCAACAGGGAAGAGTGCAGGGGTACAACGTGTGTGGCAGGAGGTGACAACGTTATATACCGAATCTATAGGATACAGTATATAGGGATGATATAAAGAGAATTGATGCCTTTGAGCTGTGGTGCTGGAGAAGAGTGTTGAATATACCACGGACTGCTAGGAGAACAAACAGGTTTGTCCTGGAGAGGGTGAAACCAGAATTCTCCTTGAAGTCATGTATTCCGAGGCTTCGTCTGACATACTTTGGGCATGTTGCAAGGAGGGACTGGTCCTTGGAGAGGGACATCATGTTTGGGAGAGTGGAGGGATGGCGCAGGAGAGGAAGACCCTTGATGAGATGGATATATAATGTGCAGTTTGAATCCACCAGATGCTCTGCTGAAGGAGGGACAATCTTCTCCTGTACCAGTCAAATTCAATTTGAAGGTACACACATAAAAAGTAATAATAATAATAATAATAATACGAACAATTTTAAAAAATGGTGTAACTTTACCTTTCTGCTCGCTATACCCTCAAATGAAGATACCTTAGGGTGGGGGTTAGCCAATATTGGCTGGACTAAGAACTTTGGCAGAGAATGGGGAATGAGAAGACAGTGTTTGCAAAACTGAAAATTTGGAAACACCAGAAGCTGTAAGGTTCAAACCTAAGGTACCTGCATGCACTTTGGGACCTGTCTTTATTTATCCTGTTATTAATCTGGATTACAACTTTTTCCTTCCCCAATAAGTGTGTTATGTGAGCTATTGCATTGAATTTTAAACCCAGCAGAAGAGTTAAGACTGGTGTTAAGATGAGTAAGATGTGGTAAGAAAACTTGGGGGGACATGTGTGACCTCATGAAGATTGGTTTTGTGTTATTGATGCTGTTGACAAGAAAAGTACACCTGTACGAAGTTGGTAAAGGTCAGATATGGTGATCCCCATGTGACCCTTGCTTTTTTTCATAGAACCCAAAGACACAACCTTAAACCTAACAGTTGTTCAAGGTAGAAAAAAGAGTAATCTCTTCCCATGCAATTTACTCTCTCTGAAAATCTAATGAAAAATCAAGTGTGACTCCATTTCTACTCAACTGTACACAACAATGACATTACTGGATTATCCTCATTTTCTCTTCAGGCTTATTTTTGCTTTTCTTTTTTAATCAGAAAAAATAATATGCTTTTTTTGGTTACGTTTTAAAATTGTCATTGTTGTAGTTAGATACCATTGAGTCAAGCACAACTCATTGTGACCTTCTGAACAAAACATCTGAACCCTGTTCTGTCCTGCACCATCCTCACACTTCCTGACACACAAGAGCCCACTGCAGCACTCACCGTGTCAGTCCATCTGGTTGAGGGTCTTCCTCTCCTTTGCTAACCCTCCACCCTTCCCAACATCATGTCTGTTTCCAAGGAATAGCACCTCCTAGCAACATGTTAAAGTATGTTGGGCAATGCCTCATCATTCTGGCATCCCAAAGAACACTTCAGCTGCACCTTCTCCAAGACATATCTATTCGTTTTCTAGGCCGTCCATGGAATGTTCAGTGCTCTTCTCCAATACCAAAGCTCAAAGGCATCAGTTCTTTTCTGGCATCCTTATTTATAGCCCAAGTCTTGGATGCATAGCTAGTAACCAGAAAGACCATGGCCTGAATTAGTCACACTTTAGTCCTCAAACTGACATCACTAATCCTCAATAATTAGGCAAGGTCCTTAAGTGCAGATTTTCCCATTGCAATATGTCTTCTTATTATCAGTTTACAATACAATAAATTAAATTTGTTTGAGTGTATGACACATTTAAAAGTTATTGATTAACTTTTATCTTCTCAGACCATTAAAAATAACCATGGGTTCTATTTTCGTCCTATTTCCTAATTCAGTAATATATTAACATAATGCTTAATGGTGAATTATGTTCAGAAATATGTGTTTTTCACTTTCAAAGATATGTAGAAGTTACCAAAATATTTTTCTAATCTGAAATACTACTAACTTATGCAGAGTTAATTAGATGAAAGAAGACAGAAAATAAAATACTGCCCATAGAAATGAAGGCAAATACATGCTCTACTTTTTCCCCCTTCAGCTTTTTTAACAATTCAGAAATGCTGTAACTATAAAATATCCACTAGGCAGTGAGATGCAATGTTATAGTTCTTTTGCCCTCAAAGAAAAAGTTATAATGAGAAATCACACTTTTAGAACTTTGAGAAAACAGGGTGACCTGAAATGCAGGACTACGTAATTTCCAAATCTTTTGGTTGGAAATTTTTTTAAGAGCTTCTAAACCTTTACAGATGAGTACTCAGGATTTTTTATAAATAAATTCACTGCCATCAGTGGTTCAAAACTAATCACAGAGTCCAAAGTGTTAGAAGAGTTGAATTTTGGCCTAAATTTACAAGGAGGGTTATAAGGCATTGCTGAAGAATCTATCTAGACTTCATTTTTTTTCCTTTTGTATTTAAGATCTTACATTTAAGATTGATTGTGTGTAAGAACAAGAAAAATTTTAAGTCCTGAAAGCAATTTTTACTAATTTTATACTCTGGGTATAGATAAATGAGATAGATAGATAGATAGAGATAGATAGATTTTATATATATATATATGTAATCTGAGCTAAAAGAGATCAATAAGTTCAGGTTAAAAGAGAAAATAACCAGCTCAACCTTTCACTTACTCCTTGAGCTTCAGAAAACATTTTATAAATCACATCCCTACCACACCTTTCACACTTTATAATATCACCATTTTATAGCTCACCAGAATATCCTGACTGGTCTTTATAGCTCTGTAATAATTAGGGCAGCAGGATAGATGGCTTTGCCTTCATAAGACTTACTGGGGCTTCTCAGGGTCATGTGGAAAAATTGCATTTTCTCTATGATACTTTTTTAAAGTCTAGAACTAAATAACTACCATGGCAATGACAATGATGTAGACAGTTCTGTTCTCTAAACTTTACTTCAGAGTCTCCATATAGATTTTGGATATAAAGTGTTCGTGGTGACAAGGATAGAGGTCATGGAGAACTGGAATTATGATGCAATTTAATCTCCACTGACTCCCAGTGGTATAAAACTTCAGCCAGCCAATTTAATCACAACAACTGGATCTTTCTGGTTTTTACTGAATTTAAGTTGGCCTGTATAACTTTGACATGTTAATAGCTAAAGATCAAGAGATGTTCAAAGATTAGTGGACTGATTTACATTTTTTGTATGAATTCAAAGAGGAAAGAACAGATTTAATTGTATATTTGGTGCCTATGAATATAATACACATTGTGGGTCATATGTATTGAATACTTAATAATCTCTTACATAAGAAGAAAAGAAAGTATTTTGTATTTCCTAATTTCCATGCAAAATAAGAAAAGAGAATAGCAACTTCTAGAATTAGGTCCTAACTTTATCAAAGAGACTGTGTGTGTATGTGTGTTTTTGTTTTTTTTTAACTATATGGAGTAACAGGAAAAGAACACCCATTCTAAAAATATTTTAATAAAATTATTAAAATATTATGTGATATTGTCTTCAATTCAAAAGCATCTAATACTGACTCTGATTTATAATTCTGAATAAAACATAATGTATATATTGGAATCACTGCTCTTTAATGTTTCAGCTTCACGGTTTTTTTGTGGGTTTTTTTTGGGGGGGTGATGCGTTAACTTTTCTTCATAAAACATGCTTTATGAAATGTCTTCTGAGCTGTAGATATTATAATTAATTTTTGGTGAAGCAAAGATAAAGAAGACATAATTTTGACACTGGGAGTTCTACATATAACAAGAGTATTTACATTGATATTTTTAATACATTTTTATATCTATCATCAATATCTGAGTGAAGAAACAAGAGGAGGTACTAATTCATTTTAGGCTCACATGACTCAGAGAGGATTTTGCTTGGGGGAGATTCTTAGTTTTATCTTGTTAAAAAAATAAAATCACAAATGTGAAATTTGATAAAAGGAAGAGTATAACCATAAAATTCTAATCAGGGTAAAGAACATGTACCATTACTTTGAATCAGGAAATGGAAATGTTTTTAACTACTAAAAACAAAACAAGCCCTTGATCCTAAGTCTTTTCTGTAAGACATAGTGGAATTACCCCAAATAATTCTAGAAGCCATAGTACTTACAGAAGCAGATTGCTATTTCCTCCCTCAAATTGCTTTGTAAGTATCAATTTCTTAAACCTTTAAGTTAGTAGCCAAGCTTGTACCAACGCACTACCTGAGATGTTTTAACTATGAAAGTAAAGGAAAAAAAGCACTCAAAATTATAGGTTTTGTCATTGTTGTTAAGGGCTGGCTGTTAAGTCAACTCCATCGGTATACATTGTAGAAAAAGATGTTGCCATATTCGTGATCTTTGTTATGTTTGAGATTACTGCTGGGCTCCACCCATCTTATTGTGGGTTTGAGCTCCCTTTGCTAACTTTTTTTTTTTCTCTAAGAAATTTTCCTTACTTTAAAACTGCTGAAACCTGTTGGTCAGAGTCGACTCGCATTCCCAGGAAGAAAACAAAACAAAACAAAACAAACCAACCTACCTTTGGAAAAGTGAATCTTCTCCTTGCTCCTTATTCTCATCTCAGACAGGGAATCAGACTCTGTTGGAGAAGTTGAACAGGTAATTTGTAGATAAGGAAGAAATTTTCCTGAAAAGAAAAGCTAAATTATTCTTGTAAGAATAGCTTTTCATAAGCTTGATAAGCCTCCTGGACGTTGATTGAAAGCTCTGTTACCCCCAGCAACCACAATGGATGACTTGTAAATTCACTTGGACTATTGTAGGCTAGAATTGATCTGAAGGGTCAGGTGTTCCATGGAAGTTAAAGCAAATGAATACCCCGAATACCCCTACCCTTAGGACTATGCCGGAGGAGCAAGAAAGAAGTCCCATTGTCAAAAAGATGATTCAGTGACAATCAATTATTTATGTTACAACGACTTAGTGCAGTGTATTCCTTCCATCTTTTTATGATGCTTCCTGGATCATACAGGATTTTGCCAACAGCATCTTCCAGTACTGAAACCTTAAGTCTGAATCTGTTTTTCACTTTGTTCAGCTTGAAGAATGCCAAATGAGTTCTTCCTTTTTGTTTTCTAATTTCTACTCTTTGCTTTGTGGTTTGTTGTGTGTGTGTGTGTGTGTTTGTTTTTTTTTTTTTTAACTTCCCTTTGAAATCTGTCCATTTCTCTCACATTGGCAATGTTTCCCTTTTGTTTTGGGACCTCAATGTTCTAATGAAATTCTCGGAATCTATTGTGACATTCATTTCAGTGTTATTTTTCTCCCCTCTTTTTGAAATGACTTTTTTGCTTTCTTCATGTCCGGCATGCTTGATATCTTCCTGAAACTCATTTATTCTTTGGTCACTTAGTACTCAAATGCGTCAACATATTCTTGAGATGACTCTCAAACTTACGTAGGTGAGAGTGATTCAAAATAATACTTTGGTTCTTGTAGCTCTATTTTTAGTAGCTTCTGGTTCAATTTGAATTTGCACTTGAGCAATTGATGGCCTGTTCCACCGTCTGAATCTGGCCTGGTTTTGCCTAATGTTATTTAGCTTCTCCAGCAATTCTTTCCACAAATGTAGTCTTGCTGCAGAAGACTAAAGATTACAACTTTCAGATATTGCATCTCAATATCTTAAGAAAGCAAAAATCCTCACCACTGGGCCGATAGACAACATGATGATAGATCAAGAGTGAAGTTGGCAACAATTTCATCTTACTTGGATCAAGAATAACATTGGCACCAGCAGTCAGGAAATCAAGACATATTGCATTGGAAAAATTAGCAGTGACAGACCTCTTCAAAGAGCTGAACAGTAAGGATATCTTTAAATATTAATGTATGCCTGATTTAAGCCATGTGTTTTTGGTTGTTGTTGGTTTTGTTTGTTCATTTGTTTTTTCTATTAACTTGCTATATATCTGAGAATTAGGCACTGAATAAAGAAGTCACAAAAAATGCCTTTGAGTTGTGGTACTGGAGAAAAGTATTAAATTTCCCATGAACTATAAAGAGAACAAACAAAAATGTATTGAAAAAGGTACAGTCAAGATATTTCTTAGAGGGAAGGATAGAGAAATTCGTCTATTACTTTGGTCATATAGTCAAGAGAAGCTAGCCCTTCAAAAAAGACATCATTCTCAGAAAAGTGTAGGGTCAGCCAAAGAGGAAAATATCCTCAATGAAATGGACTGAAACAGTGAATGTAACAATGGGTGTGTGGCAGAGGTGATGAGACTGGCACAGGTAAGGCAGAATTCAGATCTATCATTCATAGGTCATAGGTCATGATCAATGAGTCATGATCAACTAGAAAACAACTAACAACAACAATAAGATAAGCCTTCTCTTATTTTTTAAAAAAAAAATTGAAAGTTTATAGAGACTTTGGATTTCCATTCATTCATTGCTGCACATTTTCCTACCTGTCCACCCCTTCTCTCAGTTCAATTTTCTCTTTGAAAAGTTAATTTTTTTTAATTGTTATACATTTCCACCTCCCAGTCCACTCCAACATGTAGCTCTCATTCTGGACTCTTGTCATGAAAATAGTAACTAATCATATATTCCTTTCAAATAGTTCTCTCCCTCATCTGTTTCAGTGCAGTATATATTATTTATCCCCTCTTTTCTTAGTTTCCCCCTAACCCTGATGTCAGTCCCATTTTACAACAGTGGCGCTATGCAGTATTTGTCCCTTTGTGACTGAGATATTCCACTCAGCATAATGTCCTCCAGGGTCTCCCATTTTGTGTAGTATTTCATGAGTTCCTTGTTTTTCAGTGCTGCATAAAATGAATAGAGAAGCCCTTTCCTGTTTTGACTTTGCCCCTGCCCACATGCACTCTTTATTGACAGTGGTCCCCAAGTAGAAGTTGTGTGAGGCAAAGATGAATGAATTAACTGGAGATGAAACACAGTAGATTGATAAGTAGCACAGATAACTTATACAATGTCAGGGTAAAAGTAGAATAGAAAAATCATGGCAAATTTTAAATCAACTAATAGTTCAGTGTGGCTTGAAGAGAATAGTGTCAATAGGGTGTTTGGTAGCCCTGAGAAGACTGAACTCAGCCAAAGAATTAAAGGCCACTTTCAGGAGCTCTGGTGACCTAGTGATAAGAGGTTGTGCTGCGATCCTGAAAGTGTGTGGTTCAAACCCACCAGCTTCTCCCCGGAAGAAAGATGAACAATTTCTTCTCATGCAATTAACTCCCTTTGAAAGCCCTCTGGAGGGTCAGCTATGAGTCAGTTCCAACTTGACAGTACACAACAAACCAATAACAAGTAAGGGAGCTCTAGTGGTCTAGTGGTAAGAAGTTCCACTGCAATTCTAAAGGTACGCAGTTCAAACCCACCAGTTGTTTCACTGGAGAAGGATGGGCAATCTCTTTCCTTCTGTGCAATTTATTGCCTTTGAAACCCACTAGACAGTAAGCTATGTGTCGGTTCTGATGGCACACAACAACAACATATGAGTATAAAGGTGAAATTTGTTTTGCTGAATATTCTTATAGTGAAGGATGATATTAAGCCTTTAAAGGAATAAATTTTATCCCAAAATATATACCAGTATTATCAGGGGAAATTGAAAATATCAACTGCATAGAAGCCATCTTGTATCTTCTTTATTACAATGTCTGGAGAGTGTACTAAAGATAAAGTATCCCATATCCTATAGAAATAAGAATGAAAAAAACTTATCTTCTAACCATGCTCATTTTAAGATTGTTTTAGTCTCTCATGAGCTATTTTATATATAAAATACATGTAGAACTGCCATTAGGCAAAATGTAGTCTCTTTTACTCTTCCCCTTGGATACTCCCTCAACAAACATTTCAAATGTCCGGCAAAATCTGTCAGGAAAAAATCCTCAAGTCCATCACTTGTATCTTAGTGTGACTTTACAACACAATGTTTCTATTTTCTAGATGCATTTGAATTATATGCCTGTTTTTTTGTGGCTGAATATAAAGTTCTATTCCCACAGAAGAAATTCAAGCAGTGGAAGGGTGGGGGATGGGAGGGGGCAGTTATCCTTTCCCAGAACCCTCACATTCTCACTCTGGCAGCATTTAAGACTGCTAAACTGGTTAAGTGTATAAAACAAATGTATTGCACCTAAATAAAATCCTCACAATCCAGAATTACAAAATTACATTGTAGTTCCACTCATGTGTCACTTTGGTTGGTTGATTTTCATTTGTCATTGTTTATTTGGTGGGGCTTGCACTGAAAGAAAAGTACTTTGATATGCCCAGTACATTTCATATTGCTAGGCCATGCACTGGTCTGTGCATTGCTGTGCAGAGGTAACTCATGGTTGCTGTGATGCTAAACACTGTGACAGTGGTGTGCCAAATGTGATAATGGTTACCCATGGTGGACAGTGTTTGGTGGAGCTGCCCGATTAAAACAAGCTTGGAAGCAGGAGTGGCAACCACTTCCACAATGGCTTACCTCTGGAAACTCTATGAACAATGCTCAGGTCTTTTGTTCATAGGGTCGCTATGAGTCATTTACAACTCCACAGCACCTAACAACAACAGCAACAACAGGTCATACTAAATCTAGTCATCTGTGCTTAAATAGCCAAACAATAAAAATCTTAATTGAGAATAGAAAGCTTATGTAATGATGATGTGTAGGAAATTTTAAGGATATTGAACAAAGCCTTTGATATCTAAAGATTTTGTTAAAAGTACCCTAGGAGAATAATTAACAAAGAATTACTGAAACAAAACTCATATGAAATTTTCTGACATTTAATTGTGTTTAAGGACTGCAATAATGTGGTGTGCTGTGTTGACAATTAAAAAAAGTATAGATTTGAAAAGGTTGCAGGCTTCAATGTAATTTATTTTAGTGTCTGGAAATAAATGGTCTAATCAAAAAATACATCTTCCCTTACAGTGGCTAGTGGTGAAAATTAAAATGAAAATCCCTTAGGTTTACTTACATCGGAAACATATTTAGTAAATCTGCTTTTAGATATTGAAGGGCTTTCAAATCTACAGTAAATGTACTACACTCTTGATACTTTGTTATACACTGGCTCATCAGAAAATAGTTCACAACTTTTGAAACTGTAGCTAATTAAAGCAGAGAGAAAGAGGTAAAGCAACTGCTCTCAGTTGCTGTCTGGAGTTCCCCAAGAGTTTCTGACTAATTCCAATAGTACAGCTCCACATCAAAGCCCTTCACCTTCAACTCTCCAATACAATACTTAAACTAGCTTCTATAATCTCCCAAGATGGAATAAGCCAAGGCTATTCTTTTATCCTGAAGAGTGTTAAAAAGTCATGTTGAAAGGTGGTAGCAAGAAATTGCTAGCACTACCACAGATATTTTTCATTCTTATAGTCATTTTTATACAGATGTACTATAACTATTTTTTTTCTTTTATGAAAAACCTTATCTGGCACCAATTTTCAAATCTTCAGTTCAGAAACCTTAGGATTTTGTTTTTTTCACATAAGCCCAGGCATGTAGATATTTCCATGAAGGCAATTAAAATGTCCTCCTGTGTTAACTAGGCACTTCTCCAAAGTACTGAAGAACAATGATGCCATTCTGGAGACTAAGGTGCATCTGATACAGGCCATGGTCTTTGCAATCACTTGCTATGTGACAGAGAGCTTAACAATGACTAGAGATGACAGAAGGAGAATTGATGCCTTTGAGCTGTGGTGCTGGAGAAGAGTATTGAATATACCACGGACTGCTAAGAAAACTAACAGAATTGTCTTAGAGAAGGTTAAACCAGGCTGCTCCTTGGAGGCAAGGATTCTGAAGCTTCATCTGATATACTTTGGACATACTGCAAGGAGGGACCAGTCCTTGGAGAAGGACACCATGCTTGGGAGAGTGGATGGACAGTGCAGGAGGGGAAGGCCCTCTCTGAGGTGGTTTGATTCAGTGACTGAGGTAATGGGGGGTAGGTGTGTCGGAGATACTGAGATTGGCACAAGGACAGAGCAGGGTTTAGGGCCTTTAGACATAGGGTCGCTATGAGTTGCAGGCAAGCACATAACAACAACAACAACATCCTGCAAATGTAAAGCATTTTTGTTTTAATTAGGAAGATAACTATGGGAAATCACCAGCAGGGGGACATGTTGGGGACTCCGGTAGCTTAATGGTCAGAAGCTGTGCCTCAATCCCAAAGGCACACAACTTGTGTCTACCAGTTGCCCCACTAGAGAATGTTGATCAGTCTCCTCCGAGGAAACTTACTGCCTCTGAAAACCCACTGGAAGGTCAGCTATGGGTCAGTTCCAAGTTGATAGCACACAATAACAACAACATTTTCCTCTAGCTCATTATTCTCTGTCCAGTGTTCTGTCTAATTAACACAGAAATGCTTTACACGCGCAGGGCAGGCTTGAGGTATCACAGGAAAACGTTTTCATTGCCTACATGGAGATATCTGCATGACTGAGTGTAAGTGAAAGAATTCTCAAGTTTCCAAATTGGTGGAGTAAATAACTAATGTCAGACAAAATCTCTTTCTCTCTCTCTCTCTCTCTCTCTCTCTCTCTCTCTCACTCTCTCACTCACACACAAGACATCTTTAAGCCTATTGATTGCATTCTTGATTTTTTTTCTTTCTTTCTCCTACGTGTAGGACTCTTGGTGGAAGGGGACTCAGAACCACCTAATAGCAGTCAACATCACTATTCATTTCCCATTGGTTAGGCCCTTAATATGCCCTAATGCCATAACCTGATAACCTGTAGGGAGTTGTACTCACTAATCCCAAAGATGGACTTGTTATTCATGAACTCAGCTTTTCCTTTTTTCTTTACTCACTGCTTATTCCGGTCATTGTTACTTTATTTACTGAGCAAATTTATCCTCAAATAAATTATATGTAGCATAAATATTTTGTGTGTCCAATAGTGGATTGAAAATATAATGTAAAATGGTATAATGAAATACACAAAGTCATGGAATTAGAAAATGAAAATGAAAGAGAACCTCGGTCTTTCTCAAGCTTAAGAAAACTGAAGAAAAAGCATAACGACAAGTTACAATGATAAAGGATCCTATATTTAAAATCCTGAATGGCACAGAAATTATTAAAGAATATAAGAAGAATGGTTGTTCTACCAAAAAGAATGGACTAACGCTCAACTATTTCAGGAGACATTGTATTACAATGGAGGGATGATACTTAAGGTAGAATTCTGATCTGCACTGAAGTTATTGGGGGAAAAATAAGAGTCCAGGTATTGAAAGAATAACAATTGAGATATTTCAACTAATAGATACAGAAATGGCTATGACTCTTCTACCAATAAATCTAGAAGATAGCTGTGAGGCCAATCAAATGGAAGTCTGCCATATTTGTGTCTATTTTAATGAAACAGGATCCAAGAAATGTTGGGAATGATCAAGCTATGTCATTACCATTATACACAATCTAGAAAAATTTTAATGTCATTATTTTTCCTTATCATTGAGTGTTTTTATTAAATATAGTCTTAATATTTTATTTCTTTTCCTTATTACCTCATCTACATTAAAAAACAAAACCAAAACATAACAAAAACAATCAATCAACCAACCAAATAAAACACTTAGTACCTAAAGTGGATTATATATAACAGACTTTAAAATGTATAATATGAAAATAAAAATCTCTGTAAATGTCATTAAAATTAATAAAATAAAATTTAATTTAAAAAATGTATAGTACCTGAAACCCACAGCGTCCCTTTTCAGCAGGAAGTAGCTAAGAGAATA